>NC_051154.1:128546595-128646595 GCF_013339745.2 Dermacentor silvarum | reverse complement strand
TGGTGAGTCGTGGCGCCATCCTCGGTCATCACGAAGAAATGTCTGTCGGTCAGATAGCTGCATAGCCACTGAAAAGTGCGGCCACCAATTCCGGCTTCAATGAGAGCCTCTATAATGGCATAATGTGCTACGTTATCGTAGGTGCCTTTTATGTCAAGGAACAATGCCGCAGTGAGTCGTTTCAGACGTTTTTGATATTGAACAAATGTGACCAAATCCATGACATTATCTATGGATGAGCGCCCACGCCGGAAGCCAGCCATAGCATCTGGGTACATATTGTAATTCTCCAGGTACCATTCCAGGCGCGTCAAAACCATTATTTCCATTATTCTTCCGATGCAGCTGGCCAGAGCGATGGGGCGGGACGATGAAAAATCTAAGGGTGATTTACCTGGTTTGAGAAGTGGTACCAAGCGGCTGCATTTCCATTCACGCGGAATCATGCCGTTGCGCCAAGACTCGTTGTAATGGTTTAGCAGCATGAGTGGCGCCTTCTGGCCAAGATTGCCGAGCGCCGTATAGGTAACGCTGCCTGGCCCAGGTGACGAAGAGCGCCTGCAAGTCGCCAGGGCCGCTTCAAGCTCCTCCATCGAAAACATGACATCCATACGGGAGTTCCGAGACGCAGGAGTGACGCATGGTGTAAGTGTACATTGGGGCTGCAAGCCAGCAAGTCTTGAACAAAATTCTTCAGCAGTCTCAATCTGTCTGCAACCTTGGTGCAAAGCGAGAGATTTGAAAGGAACACGCTGTTGCGGTGATACGCGAAGTCCAGGCACGGTCCTCCATATCTGAGATAAGCTCTGACGTGGATCCAACGACTCACAGAATCGTTTCCATTTTTTAGATTGGAGTGCATCGATGCGCTGCTGAATCTTCTTTTGCATTCGCCTTGCCTCTCTGAGATCGTAGATGGATTTAGTTCTCCTGTATCTTCTTTCAGCCCGCCGGCGAATCGCTCGTAATCGCTGCAATTCGGCTTCAAATTCTTCATATTTCGGGAAAGGCTGAAAACCGTGCGTAGTCTCTATCATGGCTTTTTGAATTTCGTGTTCCAGACTAGAATGTTCCCTTCCTGACATACTTCCTCCATGTGTGACCGAAACGCTGACCAGTCAATTCGTTGGAGAGTCGTGGAGGAGTATTTAAATACTCCCTTGATCTTCAGATACGTGGGAATATGGTCGCTACCATGTGATTCGATGTCTGAGAACCATTGCACTTTTCTTTCAAGACGCCGAGAGATCAGGGTCAAATCTAGGCAGCAGCTGTATGTAATCCCTCGTAAATATGCTGGACTACCATCGTTGAGGCAATAAAGGTCGTGCTGTGTTGCAAAAGATGCAAGTGTCTTTCCCCTATAGAGTCCATCTTCAAACTGCCCCAAAGCGGATTGTGAGAATTAAAGTCTCCGGTGAGGATTGTAGGGCCAGGTGTCGTTGATAGCACGTCGTGCTGTCGTTTAGGGTCGAAGCGACTTGAAGGAGCAATGTAGGCAGCGACGAGAGTGAACGTAAGCTCCTTCGTCTTTATGATTAAACAAACGAACTGGTTGGTGTCGCGAGGTGGGATTGGGTGCAACACGTATATCAGTTCACATCTAAATTATACAAGGACCTTTCTCACATCACCACAGGTAGAGGACATAAATTCTTCATATCCAGAAACGCGGATGACATTTTGAAAGTTCGGTTCACAAATTACGAGGATTGGAAAACGGTTTTCGAAGACGAAGTGTCTAAAATCTGAAATTATTCATTTGAGGCCCCGGACAAACCACTGCAATAGAGATGCTTTCTTGACTTCCTTGTGGAAGGGCAGCGAGGGCGGGCCATGGTGCTATACGAAGCTTTCAAGCACTGGAGTGTCCAGTACTTGCAGTGTGCTACGAGCAGCCGGAGTATCCATGTTTGTCAGTAGTAGACGCATGACATGCATTCGTGAGCGACTTCAGCATAGCAATCACTTGCGAAACCTTGTCTGTGGTCAACTGCAGCGACGTTGGACTGCAAGTGGCGAGTCATGTGCTGTGGCTCTGGTGTTTGGCATGTCTTCGGCAGCACTGGCCTCACCTCACTTGATGAGGTATGAACAGCATGGCTGCTTTTCCCGCTGACATTCGTGCACTTATTGGAGACAGATGTAGCAGGAGGTGGCGCTGCAGGACGAGGCATCTCCCTTGAACCTGAAGAGGATTTCGTGGACTTTCCTTTTCGGGAGCGATGTCGCCTTATTGCAGCAGAAGCATCTTTGTGTGATGATCCGTCTCTGGCCATTTTCCTCAAGATTTTCCGCTCGTTCTTTAGACGTGGACAGTCTTTTGAGGATGCAACATGCGATCCTTGACAATTTGTGCACTTGAGCTCCGTTGCACGGCAGGTGTCAGCGTCGTGCTGTTCGGAACATCGTGGGCATATGGTTGAATTTCGGCAGGCAGCACTCACGTGTCCAAGTCGTTGACATCTTCTGCACTGAAGTGGTTTTCGTACGAAAGGCCGTACCACATGACGAAAGTGTTCGACCTTTACGTGTGATGGTAGAGAGTCACCTTTAAAACGAACCTTACACAGCTCGAGTTGCCAAGGCGCCGAGCTTGCAGTAAGGCGATACTATCTGTCGCAGGTTTGATTAAAATTGGCAGGTCGCTGTCGCTAATCGATGTATCAATATCATAAACCGCACCAGCCTTGGTTTCGTAGTCCTGCGGAACGAGGTAGTGGACATTATGTTGCCTAGGAGCTTTACGGCCATCAAATCATTGATTGCGCTTCGGTTGTGAACATCAATAGCCAGGACATTATTTCGATTATATTCATGATATATTTAATCTCTCCTGGGACAAGAGCCTCCAGAGAAACGGAATCCGCTTGTCGATTAAGGCGGTTAAGCTTGGCCACAGGTCTGCCAGGCATAAAGAGAATTGTGTGCGCCGATGGACTTCGCTGTGGCAGGACAGTTGACTTACTTGACGAAGACCGTTCGCTGATGTTTCTTCTCTTGGACTTCCGGTGTACCAATATCTCGAAGCCTTCATCATCTGAGGCGTCATCGCTTGAGCAGGAGTACAACACAGTGTCCTCACTGCCGGCTCTACTTGGAGTGCAGTTTCTCTTCCTCGGGCCGGTTCCTGCCGTGGTAGGACACGTCCCGTCGCGTTCTGTTGACTCCACTTCCATTGCCGTAGCAATGGGAGCGGCGTCTCCCATTAAAACACGGGTAATAACCGAAAATACTGCAGCGCGAAGGAACAATGATCTAGGACGGCAGAAAACTAGGTGAGGTGATGAAATTGGGAAATTTGCAGGCGCAAGTTGGAATCAGCTAGCGCAAGACAGGGGTAATTGGAGACCGCAGGGAGAGGCCTTTGTCCTACAGTGGACATAAATTTAGGCTGATGATGATAATGATGACGATAAATGGCGCTAGCCCCTAGACCTTAGGTTAACGCACGTCCTTCTCCTACCACACCCTGAGGAACAACTGACGACGTGTTATAAAGCGCCGGCAGAACCCGCGTTAGGACACGAACAATGATTGGCTTATACCGCCTTAAGCAATGGCTCATACCCACGTAAACGCGGCCTCCTACGACGGCAGAAGAGACGCGAAATTCTACAGTGGAATGATAAGCGGCAACGGAGACAACTGTGGAAGACGACGACGACCAACGCGTGAGCAGTGACACGAGCGCGTTCGCGCGGTTGCACCGAGCTTTGCCTATATAGGGAAGTAGAGTATAATACGGGTATCACACGGCGCACTTTTGATCACGATCAAGCCTGATCCGGATCGAATTTCTTGGCCGTGATTGGCTCCTTTGCGCAAGCTGCGCGAGGGAGCCAATCGCAATCGAGACTTTCGTTCCGGATTGGGCTTGATCACGATCAAAAGTGGTCGTGCGACACTGGTATAATACTCATGAGTCATGGACAACAAGTAAACTCGAGGAGAACAAAATTCAAATATACGTATATGTAGAGTGAAGCAAAACTACTACAGTAACGCCTACTAAAAATAAACATACATCGGAACAGGCGACAATCTTAACCAACAAAAACAGAAGAATCGAAAAGAAACAGATACAACGGAAAGACAATATTTATACAAGAACAAAGATGTCCATTTGCAATAACAAGGTTCACAGGTTTGTTATAAAAGCATTAGGTTTGGCATCTTCGGAAATTATCTTTGCAAAGACCCAACCTATGCAAGCTACCTAGATCCTAAACTCGAACCTCCATTGTCCGCTATGTTTGGTTGCGAACCGCTGAATTACTTCCATCGTGTCCATGGCAATGTCCCTATGAGTACGTACTGGTTAACCTGCCTGCCATCTGTCTTTCTGTTTATTCCTCATCCTCCTAACAATGCCAGTCCAGTCAAACACCCTTCGCTCATTTAAGAACGCATCCAAGTCTCCAAACGGCGTAGAGCAGAGAAATACCTTTGTGCACTGGCAACACTCACAGGGAGGGTGGCCAGAATCTGCAGTACCTGCCCCGCTTATTTGAACGACCTTCTACTCTCTGAAGGGGCAAAACTGGGGGTGGGGAGAAAGTGATAAGTTCGCTTCTACAAAGGCGGCGGTTGCGTTTGTCAGTTTCACGCCTAACAAAAAGGTAGAAGTGAGGTGTGCTTTGCTCGCCGCTGACAGCGATGGTCACCGCAGTGGCCTAAAAAATACCACGTGTCGAAAAATTGCTGTTCAGGGGGGCGGATGAGTTAGTGGCTTTGGGGGAGGGGAGAGTTTCATCAGTTTTCGAAAAGCTGTTGCAAATAGAAAAAAAAAGCGGTGCAAAAAAATAAAACAAACGAAACAAAAAAACAGAAGAACAGAATAAAAAGAAACGAGCAGCACTTGTACGTCTATACGATGCACAGAATGTCATCCTCTACCGCTATCAGTATTGATTGTTCTGGACTCCGAAATACATGCACAGGCCGTACTGCTCTCAGAGCCTGCAGTGTGGAACGCGAAAACGTGCACTAATTGCTCAGCGCTGTTGTTGCGCGATAGCACATTGGTTAGCGGGCCTGCCTCCCTAATGCACATTGCGGTAGTGCCATGAGTTCGAATTCCAGTGACGACGGCAGGAATAGTCTTTGTTAAAACGCTTACCTGGCGTTTTATCTGGCTTATCTGCCTTATCTGGCGTAATGTAAGCGAAACACACGGAGGGTGTTTCGCTTAAAATACGACTGGAGTAAAATACGGCTGGGAGTATCGGTGAAAATCAGGGAACAAAAAGAATAGATTTTAGACAATAAATGCCTACCATGGTTCCATGGTTTGTAAACAGGAACCATGGGTCTTAAGCGCCGACAAAGAGCGCAGAATAAAGGTAATATAAAGGGTATTTATTTATTGGAGTTCGTAGCGACAGCGGGTCGTAGGATGCACCCAGGCCAAGTCCTGTCGCTCGAGCTTCTGCTGCGCGCTTGATGCTGCCGATGCTGCTGACTCTGCGTCGACGTTCATCATCTTCCTTACAAGGGCCCCGCGGAAATAAAGGAGCCATCCTGGTGACTTAGTTGTCCGGAAGGACGATAGAAAGGTGATACGGCTTGAGGCGCTGAACGTGAACGACTTCCCGGTTCCGACGTCGCATGTCGGACGGCGGCGTGAGCGGCTCAACCAGGTAATTAACGGGTGATGTTCTCTCGAGAACGCGGTATGGCCCGTCGTACTTCGGAAGGAGTTTTGAAGCGAGCCCAGGCGTGTGGTGTGGCACTAACAACCAGACCAGGGCGCCCGGGAGAAAATTGGGAGTCGAGTTCCGGGCGTCGTGAACGGCTTTTTGACGGTTCTGGTCGTCTGAGGTGAATTGGCGGGCCAGCTGGCGACATTCTTCGGCGTGTCTGGCTGCTTCCGAGATCGGCAGGCATTCGGATGGGTCCGGCCGGTAGGGCAGAATGGTGTCGATTTTGTGCGAAGGATGACGGCAGTAAAGAAGGTAAAATGGTGAGAATCCGGTAGTGGCCTGAGTCGCGGTGTTGTAGGCGTAGGTGACAAACGGAAGAACTAGGTCTCAATTAGAGTGAACTGGTGAGACGTACATGGCGAGCATGTCACCAAGAGTTCGGTTGAAGCGTTCCGTGGTATCATTAGTCTGTGGGTGATAGGCAGTGCATTTACGATGAACAATAGCGCATGCAGCAAGCAGTTGTTCGATGACTTCAGATAAGAAGGTGCGGCCTCTGTCGCTCAAAAGTTCACGTGGACCTCCATAACGAAGGAGAAAACGGCGTAGTATGAAATTGGCGACCTCCTGCGCTGTAGCACTTGGTAGAGCAGCAGTCTCCGCATAACGTGTTAAGTGGTCTACCGCAACGATGATCCAGCTGTTGCCGGTAGGAGTCAACGGAAGTGGCCCGTAGAGATCTATGCCCACGCGATCAAAGGGTCGGGATGGGCATTGTAAAGGCTGGAGTTCACCGGCGGAGTTGTGCGGTGGCGCTTTGCGACGTTGGCACTCATGACAAGAGCGGACGAAGTTGCGAACGAAATTGTACATTCCCCGCCAGTAATAGCGGTGTCGAAGTCTTTCGTAGGTCTTGAAGACTCCCGCATGGCCACACTGAAGGTCGACGTGGAACGAGGAGCAAATCTCTGATCGCAAGGTTCGCGGTATGACGAGTAACCATGTGCGACCCTCTGGGGCATAGTTGCGGCGATACAGTAGCTGGTCTCGAATCGAAAAATGAGGAACTTGGCGCCGAAGTGTTCGTGACGCTGGAACTTTCGACGTATCCGAGAGAAGGTCGAACAGAGATGCAGTCCAGGGATCATCACGCTGTGCAGAGGCGATCGTGTCAAAGTCCAGAGATGACAATGTGCACTCGCAGGAGGAGTCGTGACTGGCCTTCGGGGGAAGCGGTGATCGGGATAGCGCGTCAGCGTCGGAGTGCTTTCGCCCGGAACGGTAAACCACGCGGATGTCATATTCTTGAATTCGCAATGCCCAGCTGGCAAGGCGGCCCGATGGGTCCTTTAGCGTCAACAGCCAGCATAGTGCGTGGTGGTCGGTCACTACGTCAAAAGATCGGCCGTATAAATATGGGCGAAACTTGCCAAGCGCCCACACAATGGCCAAACACTCCTTTTCTGTTACGCTGTAATTGGCCTCCGCCTTGGTTAACGTGCGACTCGCGTATGCGACGATGTATTCTGTGTGACCAAGTTCACGTTATGCCAACACAGCACCAAGGCCTACACCACTTGCGTCAGTATGAAGTTCGGTTGGCGCTTGAGGGTCAAAATGGCGAAGAATGGGTGGCGTCGTGAGAAGACGGTGCAAGGTTGTGAAGGCGTCGTCACACTCTGGAGACCATGATGAGAGATCTCTAGAGCCACCAAGGAGCTGTGTGAGAGGTGATAATAATTGACGCAAAGTTTCAAACGAATCGCCGAAAGTAAGAGCAGAGGCCGATGAAACTGCATAGCTCTTTGATAGTGGTAGGTTTTGTGAACGCAGTAACAGCACGTAGCTTCTCGGGATCCGGGCGAACGCGCTCCTTTGACACGACATGGCCTAAAATTGTGAGCTGACGAACAGCAAATCGACATTTCTTCAGGTTAAGTTGCAACACGGCGTTGGTCAAGCAAGTGAGTACGTGCTGGAGGCGGAGCAGGTGTGTTGCGAAATCAGGGGCGATCACCACAATGTCGTCAAGATAGCAAAGACAGATTTTCCATTTGAGGCCACGCAGAACATTATCCATCATCCTTTCGAACGTAGCAGGTGCGTTGCAAAGTCCGAAAGGCATGACGGTGAATTCATACAAGCCGTCTGGTGTAACAAAGGCAGTTTTCGGGCGATCGGCCTCTGCCATCGGAACCTGCCAGTAGCCTGACCGCAAATCCAGCGAAGAAAAGAACTCGGCTCCCTGCAAACAGTCCAGAGCATCATCGATGCGTGGTAATGGGTAGACGTCCTTCAGTGTGATCTTGTTCAACCGTCGAAAATCAACACAGAAGCGGATGGAACCGTCTTTCTTCGTGACGAGTACCACGGGAGAGGCCCATGGGCTCTGTGAAGGTTGAATGACGCCCCGACGAAGCTTGTCATCGACCTGTTCTGCAATGACGCGACGTTCCGTAGCAGACACGCGATATGGTCTTTGTCGCAGCGGTGAGTGAGAGCCAGTGTCGATGTGATGCTCGACTGTCGATGCACGGCCAAGAGATGTTTGCGCAACGTCGAAAGAACGGTGGAAGTGCTGAAGGAGTGAGAGAAGTTGAGATCGCTGTGAATGTGTCAGATCGTCGGCGATGAATGGGCTGAACACATCTGTCCATGCTGAGTCAGCTACGGAGAGGGCACTCAGTTCATGAACGGCAGTATAGAAGGCATTTCGTCGAGGACGGAGACAATTCGGGTTGAATCAACCGACTCGACGTAACCAAGGCATTCGCGGCGGAGCAGTGATAGCGGCGACGAAAGATGATTGTAAACGGGCATCGTGCTGACACCGGCGGCAAGGTCAAGAGCTGCAAAGGGCAAAGGAAGCGCTTTTCGGGTAACAAAGTGATGAGATGGCATGAATAAGACCGTCCCGTCGGATATAGCACTACACGAGACCGGTACGAATGCTGAAGAGCACGGGGGAATACAGGTGTCTTGTTGCACGAGAAGTTTAGCGGCAGAATGAGCATCGACCGAGGCCAGGTCACCAAGGTGGGAAAGTTTAATCTCAGCCCGAGTGCAATTTATGATGGCATTGTGGCGTGAGAGAAAATCCCATCCTAGAATAACGGTGCGGGAGCACGATGAAAGAACTATGAACTCAATCGTGTATAAAACGTCCTGTATGGTTACACGGGCTGTACAAGCAGCGGTAGGGCGAATGGGTTGAGCACTTGCCGTTCGAAGCGACAATCCAGACAGAGACGTCGTCACTTTACCAAGCAAGCGGCAAAACCTGGCATCCATAACTGAAATAGCGGCACCGGTATCGACGAGGGCGACTGTAGCGACATCTTCGACAAACACATCAATGACATTGGCAGGTAAAGGAGGAGGAATTCGACATGTCGACACTTGCGCAGTTCTTGCCTCAGGAACTGCGTCGTCTAGTTTCCCTCTTCGTTAGAGACGGGTCGCTGACGCATAGGGGAAAGCGATCGGCGACGTGGGGAGGGTGACCGGAAGCGTTCGAAGCGAGGACGGCGATCAGTCTGGGAGCGAGGTGGTGATGGATCGAAGGGTCCGTAAGGCGCACTTGGATCGGCGGCACATAGGACGCTTGTCGATCGTCATCGAACGCCTGCGATCGGCGGCGGCAGAACCTTGCGACGTGACCGGGATACCTGCATGCAAAGCATATAGGCCGATTGTCCGGCGTACACCACAGGTTAGCGACGGCAGTGCTGGCCCAGGGAGCGGGAGGAGGAGGGCGGTGCACAGGCTGCTGGAAACGTGGTACGGGCGCACTGCGAGGGGCCATTGCAGCAACTGCAGCATAAGTTAACGGTGTAGCCACGGCATCCTGCTGGTGAACAGCTGGCAGCGCTTTCGTGACCTCTTCATGGATCACATTACGGAGAGGAGACGGCAAAGTGCTGGCAGACTCCGGAGCAGTGGCGTAGCCAGAAATTTTTTTCGGGGGGGGGGGGGGGGGGGGCTCAAGTTGCAACGCGGCCTCCTCCTTATAAACGTTGTCGAGGCATCAAATACATGAATAATAACTGCATTGCCATTGCCAATGCCATTGTATATTAGGTGCTGAAAACGAATTATTTAACGCTACGCACAGTCAAGACAAGTAAATTACGTGTTTGTTTCCTAAAAGAATAGCTTCGTATGTCCCAAAAATTGTGGAAGTAATAGCTGATATCAATGCTTCCGCGTTTTTTTTTGTCTATTTAATAAGTCAAGAAAATATCACGCGAACTTTAGAACTATATCAGTTCGAAACCAGCAAAGCAGTGCATGCAGCTGGTATGAAAAACGTAAAGGCCATAAAACGAACAAGTTGACAAATATTTTGATGAATCTTTGTCATTTAACAACCTTGTTTACATTTTTGTACATAAGCAACGGCCAGGGAAAAACCTCAATGACGCTGTCCTTCGTTGCAATGGATTGCGCAGGAGCAGATGTTACCGGTCGTATATTGTAATTGCACTGAAATTATAGTTGAAAGAACGAGTGCATATAAAAACCAGAAGTTCCGCAAAATATACATTAGAAATGCGAAAATAGAATGGAATATACAAATGCCAAGATAAACGGCAAGAAAGTGTCGCGTGAAACCAAGTTCACTGCTGGTATACACAAAACCTCACAACAGCATATTTAAATATACGTATTAGTCTGCAATAAATCTACGTATCTAAGGAAACGTCATTGTATATAATGCGTCAAACAAGACAAATAAACATGTTGCGCAGTCACAGATAGTAAACTTCACGCATACGAGTATAAAGACAGACGATCCAGACAAGAACAAAACTATGATCTCAGAAATTGTGATATGCGTTTGGGCCATGCTGCGACCGCGACAACACCATGTGGCTAGAATAAGAGAAAAAGAATGCAAAAATCAATACGAAAATGCGTATTTTAACTGCCTACACAGCGGCAACAATTATTCTGCACCCAAAGTCAAAGAAGGCTATTGCTCCGTTTCAAAAAAGAAGTAAATACATGTAGCTAAAAAGGTAAGAAAAGGACAAACGAAAGCCACAGATGATGCGGCAAGTTGATTTACCTAACATCCGAGTGCGTTTTTTGGAAACGCCGCGTGTGCCGGGCTTTCTATGAGCAAGGTTTGTCAAAATTGGTTATTGATGTCCCCGTAATTTTTATATTCCCAGGATAATTTTGATCATCATGCTAACTGTTACAATAAACGGTGAAAATTTCTGTGGTTTTAAAAGCTAATGAACAGTCATACGTTTTCATAATTACGAGCTTATATAGGAACGTGAAAGGAACAGATATTTTTACAGGCATTGATTTTTGCTGCTTCGCTATCTAAACGATAAACTTCACTCGGCGGGGAGGTTTAGCGAAGCGTTCAGTAACTTCGGACACGTTGATGGCGACGTCTCTGTGGGCGTATAGAAGCGATTTAGCGTGGAAGCTTGGGCGTGTTGGTGATTCATTGCCGAAAACACAGCGCAAAAAAACACGGACATGAGAGAGCGACACGCACACAGCGCTGTGTTCCTTCCTTCCTTCCTTCCTTCCTTTCCTTCTCTCTTCCTTCCTTCCTTCCTTCCTTCCTTTCCTTTCCTTCCTTCCTTCCTCCTTCCTTCCTTCCTTCCTTCCTTCTCCTTCCTTCCTTCCTTCCTTCTTCCTTCTTCCTTGCCTTCTCCTTCCTTTCCTCCTCTCCTTCCTTCCTTCCTTCCTCCTTCTCGCTTCCTTCCTTCCTTCCTTCCTTCCCTTCCTTCCTTCCTTCCTCCTTCCTTCCTTCCTTTCCTCCTCCTTCCTTCCTTCCTTCCCTTCCTTCCTTCCCTTTCCTTCCTTCTTCCTTCCTTCCTTCCTTCTTCCTTCCGTCCTTCCTTCCTTCCTTCCTTCCTTCCTTCCTTCCTTCCTTCCTTCCTTCCTTCCTTCCTTCCTTCTCTTCCTTCCTCCTTCCTTCCTTCCTTCCTTCCTTCCTTCCTTCCTCCTTCCTCTCCTTCCTTCCTTCCTTCCTTCCTTCCTTTCCTTCTCTTCCTTCCTTCCCTCTTCCTTCCTTCCTTCCTTCCTTCTCTTCATTCCTTCCTTCCTCCTTCCTGCCTTCCTTCCTCCTTCCTTCCTTCCTTCCTTCCGTCCTTCCTTCCTTCCTTCCTTCATTCCTTCCTTCCTTCCTTCTTCCTTCCTTCCTTCCTCCTTCCTCCTTCCTTCCTTCCTTCCTCCTTCCTTCCTTCCTTCCTTCCCTTCTTCCTTCCTTCCTTCCTCTTCCTTCCTCCTTCCTTCCTTCCTTCCTTCCTTCCTTCCTTCCTTCCGTCCTTCCTTCCTTCCTTCCTTCCTTCCTTCCTTCCTTCCTTCCTTCCTTCCTTCCTTCCTTCCTTCCTTCCTTCCTTCTCCTTCCTTCCTTCCTTCCTTCCTTCCTTCCTCTTCCTTCCTTCCTTCCTTCCTTCCTTCCTTCCTTCCTTCCTTCCTTCCTTCGATATCGTTGACATCCTTGTTTACGTACCTTGCACAAACAGTAAGCTGTTCGATTCCAGCAATATCCGTCGTTTCGTCAGCAAGTACGGAGAAGCAGCCTGCAGCGTTCACTTTTGCATCTAGGATTTCTTTGATAATTTCACCACAAATTTATATAATTTGGTTTTGTACGTCTGGTTTAAATACGAGGCATTACTGGGGCAACTTTCCAAATGGTTCTTCAGATGTGTATCTCCACAATC
The DNA here is from genome assembly GCF_013339745.2 of Dermacentor silvarum. Taxonomy (NCBI): domain Eukaryota; kingdom Metazoa; phylum Arthropoda; class Arachnida; order Ixodida; family Ixodidae; genus Dermacentor; species Dermacentor silvarum. Next base: position 128,634,252 of record NC_051154.1, on the reverse strand, counting down.
AGCTCACATGCGAAGAAGCGCTCTGGAAATAGCTGTATTTTCAGCGGGGGTTTTGCTTAAATCCATAGGACCAGTGTCCCTATCGCCACGGAGAGCAAGACCTTGCCGCCCGCAAAAAAGAACTGTCTCAAATGAAATAGGCCGTTGAGTTTCTTCTGTTTTCTCTTATTTTACTTTGCCTGCCCTGGTCCAGCTTATCGATCACATTGGGCGCGCTTGCTGAAAATGTTTGGAGAAAATTATCAGATGCCAACTAATAGTCACGGTGATATTTAATATTTTCGTGTGTGTGGAAGATTGCGAGCGCGTGCTTCCATTTTTGGAACGGCTTGGACACGCGCGTTCGAGTGCGTGCATGTTGGCCCAAGTTTATAAAAACATTAAACCCAGAAAGTTCCAGAATTAAAAATCAGAAGCACGCCTTTGGAAATATCAGTGCACTTTTCGCGTCAAAAGTGTATGAGAACTTTATACCCATCAAGTTTCGGAATTGAAATCCATGCGCTCCGTAGATTCCGGTGCCGCTGCGAGATGCCGCCACGCGCCCGCTCGCTATCGAAAATCCCTTGAAAATTTGTGCTCGGCTGGGGCTCGATCCTTACGTTATGTGACTCCAGGTGCATGGGCGTTTCCACGAAATCCAGCCCGAGTTCGCAATTTTCGCGCCGAAATGTCTTTTCGAGTGTTAAAAATACATTGTAGACAAAATCCACAATGATTCCCGGCGCCGGTGGTTGTTTTGGTCGGCGGTGCATGACAGCACGAAAAAATTTCGGGGGGGGGGGGGGCTGAAGCCCCATCAGACCCCCCCCCCCTCCCCCCCCCCCCTGGCTACGCGCCTGCTCCGGAGTGATGGACACCAGAGACAGCTGTCGTGCGACTTCTTCGCGGACGAAATCTTTGATTTGGGCTATCAGGGAGGCTTGTTCGGGGCCGGTGGTCAGGCTGCAGAGTGACGCCGCATTAGGTGTGGGATGTCGCCTTGTCAGAGCTCGCTGCTTTCGCAATTCATCATAGCTCTGGCACAAGCTGATAACGTCGCCAACAGTGCGCGGGTCCTTGGCCAGAAGCATCTGGAACGCGTCTTCATCGATTCCCTTCCATGACGTGCTTAATCTTTTCCGCTTCCGTCATGGCAGCGTTCACGCGCCTGCACAAATCGAGGACGTCTTCTATATAGCTGGTGAACGTCTCACCCGTGTCCTGTGCGCGTGTACGCAAACGCTGCTCGGCTCGGAGTATCCTGACGGCGGGTCGGTCAAATACTTCGGTAATCGACGTCTTGAACGCCGACCACGTTCGGATATCCCTCTCATGATTCCTGAACCAGAGACTGGCGACGCCCGCAAGATAGAAGGATACGTAAGCCAGCTTGTCCGAGTCATTCCATTTGTTGTGAACGCTCACCCGTTCATAAGATGACAGCCACTCTTCAACGTCGTTGTCGTCGGTTCCGCTGAAGATGGGAGGTTCCCGCTGGCGAACGGTGCCAGCGCAAGGGACGGGTGGCGATGGAAGAGTCTGCTGGTCGGCGTCCGGCATGGCAGAGGGTAGCGTCCGCGAACGAAGTTCCAGGATGGTAGAGTGGAACGTTACCCAGCACGGCTCCACCACTTATAAAGGGGATTTATTGGAGTTCGTAGCGACAGCGGGTCGTAGGATGCACCGAGCCCAGTCCTCTCGCTCGAGCTTCTGCTGCGCGCTTGATGCTGCCGATGCTGCTGACTCTGCGTCGACGTTCATCATCTTCCTTACAGTAACAATAAAGAGCTTGGTGGCATCCACCGCTATCTCGTTTCAAAGGGGACGCTCAGAATATCAATTATAATATCTATCGTATGTAACGCCCTATGTTTTGCAACTTATATATAGGCTTTCCTCCTCTATTCTGAAACCCTACCGATCTTTTTTAGATATGTGTGCTGTAGAGATAGCTATGAACCGATTATATATTATGCACGTATTATGTACTGGTTTATATTTTGTCTACGGAGAACAGACTGGCGCTCACTGGCACCCCTGTGTAGGTCAAAATGCCGTTCTATGATAAGCCGGCTTGCAGGGACTTGGATTGTCTGTAGCCCGAGCAATGTAGTGGCATGGTGAACAGTGTTCTTTTTCTTCGCCCTATGGCGATCTTGAAGCTCAGGGTGAGGAGATGGTCTAACGACTCCACAACAATAACGAGGATGACAGTGGTTGTGGTGAGACCAACGAAATGGACGGACGGAAAAGGCAAACCCAGTTTATAAAGAAACGCGTTTCAGAGGCAACCCAGCACATCATTCGTTGCCACGTGCACTAAGATATGGCAGCGGCTGGGTGGGAGGGGCTGAAAACCGGCTAATATAATTTTCAACCTTCAAATGCACGCACACATGCTCTCCCGCAAGAGCACACCCGCAGTTGCCGTTTCCGAAGCGTAAAGCTATCTGCGAGGCAACGGGGTGAAACCAGAATCGCACGCTCCTTCGAACCTCTGAAGGATTCCGCTTGATAAAAATGGGTCAGGGACTAGGGTGAAACCATTTTGCCAATATATTGTCTCGCGGCAGGTGCACAAATTAGAGTACAAATAACGTGCGTACCAGTATGTTTCATTGCATACTATCTTTTCAATGCATCCAGTGCATATAGGCAATGCCATGGAATGCATATGATATGCATCCAATACATACCATGAAAATGATGGAATGCATAACACCGTTTTTTTTAAAAATTGACCTCGTCAAAGCGTACCATCAAAATCCCATAGAGCAAGCTTACATTTCCAAGATGGCCATTACTGCACCGTTCAGCCTCTTCGAGCATGTCAGGATGTCTTTCGGCTTGGGGAACGCCGCCCAGACTTTTCAGTGGAAAACGATGAGGTTACCAGACGTTTGGACTTCATTTCTCGTACTTTGATTATCTTCTGGTAGCTAGCCCATCTCATAGTGACCATGCAGAACATTTGCGCGCTCTCTTCGCTCTATTCTCAGATTTTAGACACTTTGTCTTCGAAAACCGTTTTCCCATCCTCGTAATTTGTGAACCGAACGTTCAAAATGTCATCCGCATTTCTGGCTATGAAGCATTCATGTCCTCTACCTGTGCTGGTGTGAGCAAGGTCATTGTATATATTAGATGTGAACTGACATACGTGTTGCACCCCATCCCACCTCACGATACCAACCAGTACCTTTGTTTAATCATAAAGACGAAGGAGCTTACGTTCACTCTCGTCGCTGCCTACATTGCTCCTTCAAGTCGCTTCGACTCTAAACGACTACACGACGCGTTATCCACGACACCCGGCCCTACGATCCTCACCGGAGATTTTAATGCTCACCATCCGCTTTGGGGGAGTTTGAAGATGGACTCTAGGGGAAAGAGGCTTGTATCTATTGCAACACAGCACGACCTTTATTGCCTCAACGATGGTAGTCCAACATATTTACGAGGGATTACATACAGCAGCTGCCTAGATTTGACCCTGATCTCTCGGCGTCTTGAAACAAAAGTGCAATGGTTCTCAGACATCGAATCACATGGCAGCGACCATATTCCCACGTATCTGAAGATCAAGGGACTATTTAAATACTCCTCCACGACTCTCCAACGAATTGACTGGTCAGCGTTTCGGTCACACATGGAGGAAGTATGTAAGGAAGGAAAACATTCTAGTCTGGAACATGAAATTCAAAAAGCCATGAAAGAGACTACGCGCGGTTTTCAGCCTTTCCCGAAATATGAAGAATTTGAAGCCGAATTGCAGCGATTACGAGCGATTCGCCGGCGGGCTGAAAGAAGATACAGGAGAACTAAATCCATCCACGATCTCAGAGAGGCAGGGCGAATGCAAAAGAAGATTCAGTGGCGCATCGATACGCTCCAATCTCAAAAATGGAAACGATTCTGTGAGTCGTTGGATCCACGTCAGCGCTTATCTCAGATATGGAGGACCGTGCGTGGACTTCGCGCATCACCGCAACAGCGTGTTCCTTTCAAATCTCTCGCTTTGCACCAAGATTGCAGAGAGATTGAGATTGCTGAAGAATTTTGTTCAACACTTGCTGGCTTGCAGCCCCAATGTACACTTACACCATGCGTCACTCCTGCGTCTCGGAACTCCCGTATGGATGTCATGTTTTCGATGGAGGAGCTTGAAGCGGCCCTGGCGACTTGCAGGCGCTCTTCGTCACCTGGGCCAGGCAGCGTTACCTATACGGCGCTCGGCAATCTTGGCCAGAAGGCGCCACTCATGCTGCTAAACCATTACAACGAGTCTTGGCGCAACGGCATGATTCCACGTGAATGGAAATGCAGCCGCTTAGTACCACTTCTCAAACCAGGTAAATCACCCTTAGATTTTTCATCGTCCCGCCCCATCGCTCTGGCCAGCTGCATCGGAAGAATAATGGAAATAATGGTTTTGACGCGCCTGGAATGGTGCCTGGAGAATTACAATGTGTACCCAGATGCTATGGCTGCCTTCCGGCGTGGGCGCTCATCCATAGATAATGTCATCGATTTGGTCACATTAGTTCAATATCAAAAACGTCTGAAACGACTCACTGCGGCATTGTTCCTTGACGTAAAAGGCGCCTACGATAACGTAGCACATTGTGCCATTATAGAGGCTCTCATTGAAGCCGGAATGGGTGGCCGCACATTTCAGTGGCTATGCAGCTATCTGACCGACAGACATTTCTTCGTGATGACCGAGGATGGCGCCACGACCCAGCACCAAACATTCTGTGGAGTACCACAAGGTGGGGTGTTGAGCCCGACACTATTCAACTTAGTGCTCGTTGGCCTAGTCAGATGCTTGCCCAACACCTTTGGAGTATCAATCTATGGTGACGATATCTGCATCTGGGCGTCTGCTGTAACACGACTGCAGGTGCGAGCAAGGCTACAAAAGGCAGCTACGTTAACATCACTGTACTTACGAAAACAGAACTTAGAGCTGTCTTCAGAGAAATGCTGCCTTGTTACAATCACTCGGAAGGCAATGAGGCCTTACTCTGTAAGTGTCAATGGGCAAACAATTGCAAACGCACGGAAACACCGCTATTTAGGGGTAATTATCGACCGCGACCTATCATGGAGCCCGCACGTTTCATACCTAAAGAAGAGCTTAACGACCATAACACACCTCCTCAAATTCCTCGGTGGAAAATCATTGGGCACATCGGTGCGGTCAATGCTGCAGCTTTACAATGCCTTGTTCCTCGGTTTCGCAAGATACAGCCTCCCGGTCCTAGGCAACCCCTGCAAAACCAACCTGCGTGTACTCCAGGGACTACAAGCTCAAGCCCTAAGGACGTGTCTCGGTCTTCCGAAGTGTGCGTCTACGGCTGCAACGATTGTGATAGCGCGAGATCACCCAATATCAACATACTTTGCCACCGACGCTCTCAGGGTGCATATTCGGCATGTTGCCCGACTACCTTCCCACCATCTTGCATCTTTACCTACAGAAAGGCCACACGCAACTTTAAGTCGCATAATTGCTGCCAATCGTGCCTCGTTGCCATCGAACAACTTGCCTGCAGCAACACCATCCTCACCATTATGGTGCCTGCACAAACCTGACATACGCCTCACCATCTCAGGAATCACGAAGAAAGCTCACATGCCGTCATTTTCCCGGACACAGGCCACATCAGGACTTTTACATGACGTTCACAGTGGCCGCGTACATGTTTATGTCGATGGCTCCGTCACACCTACAAGTTCAGCTGCCACAGTGGTGATTCCAGCAAGATCCATCAAGATACAGCTAAAAACGTGACATGTCTCATCAACGACAGCTGCTGAACTGGTAGCCCTCCGTGCGGCTCTTTATTTCATTCTGGAGGAACCACCCCATCCATGGTGAATCTTCTGTGACTCCAAGGCAGCCCTCCAGAGTTTACTCTCAGCACTGCGCCATGGATCACATGAGCAGCTCATCGCAGAGATAAGACAAGTACACCATCGCATAGTTGATGAAGGGCACGATATAATATATCAGTGGTTGCCTAGTCACTGTGGCATACATGGCAATGATCGAGCGGACGCAGCGGCCCGATCTGCCCATGACAGTGTCAACTGCGTTGCCATTCCTCTTTCGAGAGCCGACGCAGCGAAAAAAAAACTTTCTGCGCTTGCGCGTGAGCTAACATTGATGCAATGGAATTCATCCAATTTCAGAAGTGCACGCCTTCATGCCATGGACCCTAATTTACAGCTCCGTATTCGGTTCAACCTTCCACGACGGGACTGCACACTTCTAGTCCGTCTATGGCTTGGAGTAGCATTTTCAAATGCGTACTCCTTTCTTATCGGAATGGCCAATAGGCCACTTTGTGAATTCTGCGGGTGTAATGAAACAATCGCACACCTTCTTTGTGAGTGCCCTCATTTCAACCCGCAGAGAGCAGCTCTCTCAGCGACGATGGATCAACTGGACAAAGGCTCAATAACAGAAAAGAACATCCTTGGAAATTGGCCTGCACAAACAACGGCGCGAGCCGCCCTGAAGGCACTGCTGCGTTACTTGAAAGACACCGGACTCAGTGACAAATTGTGACTCAGCACTGTGTTACCTAGGATTGAACGTTCACACTATGCAACACGAGAACGCCTTCGCAGACTGCGTGACAGTGCCCACAGAAACAGTTCTGTTTTGTGTGCGTGTGTGATTTTCTTTTTTTTCCTTCCTTTCTTATTATTCTTTATTTTTACTTATTTTCTCTCTCTCTCTCCTTTCGCATCCCTTTACCTCCCCCGGTACAGGGTAGCCAACCGGAGATAACCTCTGGTTAACCTCCCTGTCTTTCCTTTACCTTTCTCTCTCTCTCTCGCTCTTCGCTCGCCTTGATGACTACGGGCTGATATTCAATACCAAAAAGTGTATTTTTTGCGGTTAAAGTGTTGTGTTTCTGGGCCGCCTTGTCACACAACAGGGCATCAACTCAAATAACACAACAGTCAAAGCCAACAATAATTAAGTGTATTTTTTGCGGTTAAAGTGTTGTGTTTCTGGGCCGCCTTGTCACACAACAGGGCATCAACTCAAATAACACAACAGTCAAAGCCAACAATAATTATCCGCAAGCAACATCAATGAAGAAGCACTGTGAATATCGGGAAGTTCTCAACTTTTATTCCCCGCTGCACTCACCATATGAAGCTCCTGACGGAACATGCTTGCTTAAAAAAAAAAAAAAAAAAAAAAAAAAGCTACGATTGCGCCACTCTCATGGAATGAGGCCGTCAAGTTTGCATTCACAGCCGTAAAGAAAGCTCTCGCGGACGTTGCCATGCTCCCTCATCTCGCGCCCCACGCTCGCCTCAGTCTCATTAGCGACACTTCAACCGTCGCCTTGGGCGCAGTCCTGCAGGAGCATGCCGCCAACTGCAACCTCTTGCATTAATTCTTCGCCCGGAAATTTAAGCCGGCTGAGACGAGGTATAGCACCGTTGGACGAGAATTCCCTCGCGGTGTATCTCGCCATCAGTCACTTCTGACACTCTCTTGAAGGACGCGAACTTCATGTCTTAACTGACCACAGGTCCTTGAATTTCGTCTTCACACGAAATTCTGATTATTACGCTGCGCGTGAGCTTCGGAACTTGCGCTTGATCTCGGAGTTCACAGTCGACTTCCGACACGTTCGCGGTAACACAAGTGCGGCAGCTGACACACTTTACCGTGTCAGTTAACCATTTTCGATGTGAAACCATGCCAACTGAGAAGTCCAGGCCTGCTGCAGCGCAACGCGGCGACTCTGAACTTGCACGTTTTCCTAATTCACCGATGTCCCTCATCTTCTTCAACTCCCAGCTTCCTTTCTGCACGGCGTACCTTACCTACAAGACTTCCACAGGTGTGGCCTGCCCGTACGTGCGACCAGATTTTCAACTATAGTCCTTTTCAACGCCCTCCACAACAAGAGCCACCCAGGCATCTGTGCATCTCAGAAGAGAAGTGTCGAGGGAAGTAGGGCCCATCGACACACGTGGATGTGTTTCGATGGGCCCGTTCTTGCGTCCAGTGCCAACGCGTGGGCATTATCCAGCACACCGTCCCGCCGGTCTCTCCTTTCTGGTCCCCTGGCGCAAGATTCGCGCATGTCCACCTCGATCTGGTGGGCCTTCTACCTTTTTCATTCGGTGCCTGTTACTTATACTTACTTGTGTCTACCGCCTGCAATGCAAAATATGAACATTGTTCGGCAAATTTTTAGTTTGCTTTCTTGACATTCGCTTTACCGAAAGCCTAAAACTACTTCGACTCTCGTTTTCTGCGTCACCCAGAGCGGATAAACATCAACATCTCACGACTACCGACCACCGCCCGCTGACTATAGAATACACATTTAATTTAATTTCATTTATTTCATCAAAGCGTACATACGCTGTGCGCAGAAAAATGTTGGACTAATAGCCGCAGCTAGCTTAGGCCCATATTCGTGTGCAACTTGCAGCCGCAAAAACGAACAAAACATTGATGGTATTGTAAGTTATAACACACAGAGTCATTATGAATGTAAGTCAAAATAATTGTAAAATGACATGAAACAAAGACAATACGATTATCACACAAAGCCACCCACGCTTAAACTTCGTCTTTAAGAGTGGAACGTGATCCCAGTCAAAGATCCCTGACTGCTTCTCACGCTTCCCGGCAACTGCAGCTTCATGATCAGCCTATATTTATGTCCACTCCAGGTCGAAGGCCTCTCTCTGCGATCTCCAATTACCCATGTCTTGCGCTAGCCGATTCCAACTTGCGCCTGCAAATTTCCTAACTTTATCACCCCACCTAGTTTTCTGCCGTCCTCGACTGCGCTTCCCTTCTCTTGGTATCCATTCTGTAACTCTAATGGTCCACCGGTTATTCATCCTACGCATTACATGGCCTGCCCAGCTCCACTTTTTCCCGCTTAATGTCAACTAGAATATCGGCTATCCCTGTTTGTTCTCTGATCAACACCGCTCTTTTCCTGTCTCTTAACGTTAGGCCTAACATTTTCGTTCCATCGCTCTTTGTGCGGTCCTTAACTTGTTCTCGAGCTTCTTTCTTAACCTCCAAGTTTCTGTCCCATATGTTAGCACCGGTAGAATGCAATGATTGTATACTTTTCTTTTCAACAACAGTGGTAACCTCCCAGTCAGGATTTAGTAATGCCTGCCGTATGTACGCCAACCCAATCTTCTGTAAATTTCCTTGTCATGATCCGCGTCCCCTGTGAGTAATTGACCTAGATAAACGTACTCCTTTACAGACTCTAGAGGCTGTCTGGCGATCTTGAATTCTTGTTCCCTTGCCAGGCTATTGACCCGTATCTTTGTCTTCTGTATATTAATCTTCAACCACACTCTTACACTTTCTCGGTTGAGGTCCTCAATCATTTGTTGTAATTCGTCCTCATTTTTGCTGAATAGGACAATGTCATCTGCAAACCGAAGGTTGCTGAGATATTCACCGCTGATCCTCACTCCTAAGCCTTCCCAGTCTAATAGCTTGCATACTTCTTCCAAGCATGGAGAGAGCATTGGAGAGATTATGTCTCCTTGCCTGACCCCCTTCTTGATAGGTAACTTTCTACTTTTCTTGTGGGGAACCAAGGTAGCTGTGGAATCCTTGTAGATATTTGCCGAGATATTCACGTATGCCTCCTGTACTCCTTGATTACGCAAAGCCTGTATGACTGCTGGTATCTCTACTGAATCAAATGCATTTTTATAATATATGAAAGCCATATAGAGAGGTTGATTGTACTGCGCAGATTTCTCGATTACCTGATTTAGGACATGGATATGATCCATCGTAGAATATCCCTTCCTGAAGCCAGGCTGTTCTCTTGGTTGACTGAAGTCAAGTGTTGGCCTGATTCTATTGGAAATTATCTTGGTGAATATTTCCTACAATACTCAAGCAAGCTAATGAGCCTATAATTATTCAATGCTTTAACTGTAGCTTATGTAACCGTTATGTTTTCCTGGAAACACTGGCCGTCGAACACAATGCACGAACGTGAGCTTTTTGGTTATTTTTTTCCCCTCACGGCGGACGCCGCCGCTGCCGCGGATGTGCGAAGGCGAGCGCCATCTGGATGGTGTTCAAAGGAACCGAGCGGGGCGCGCCGCGCCAGCTAAAACAGACCTCTATCGGCAGCTGGGAAATGGTTGTGTTTGAATTTCCGTGTAACAAAATTATGTTTTCTCGTATATTCAAATTACTATCCGACGCTATCATGTCTGTAGGTTGTGCATAAGTCGTCCTTTACGAATTTTCTGACGAATTTTACTTTGAGAAATTCAATTAGTTCAGGGAGAGAGAGATAAAACTTTATTGTGTCCATGATGGGGACTGGGGGCGGCAGGGGTTGGGAGACTAACCCCGAGGCCTCCCCTTCCTCAGACGGCGGCCAGCCCTTGCTTTCTGGCGGCGTCTTCGGCCATCTGGACGGCCCAGAGCTGCTCTTCTGGGTCCAAGCTGAGCAGCAAAGTCTCACACTGCTCCGCCGTAGTTATGATGCGTGTAGTGTTAGTGTGGTGGGTGTTGGTGGGTGTAGCTTTCCGGCATGCCCAGATGATGTGATCGAGGTCAGCGTGGGCCTCGCAGGCTTTGCAGAGTGGGGAGTATGCATCGGACTAAATGCGGTGGTATAGCGCGGGGTTTGGGAAAGTTCGCGTCTGAAGTAGCCGCCAAGTGGGGAATTGTGATTTATTCAGTGTTTTGTGTGCTGGGGGGTATAGCGTAACCGCTCTCTGCAGTAGTGGAGGAGGATTTCTCTGAATGTGACCATTCGGTCACGCGCGTAACCGCGATGCAGAACAGAGGGCTCGTCAGGATCGGAAGACGCAGGAGACGGATGAGGCGCCTGGTGTGCGAGAGCTCGGGAGGCACCGTGGGCGGCTTCGTTTTCAGCCAGACCCGAATGACCAGAGACCCAGATGATCTGTACGCGGCGTTGCCTTGAGGCGGGAGTGCTGGAGAGTATTTTACGTGCTTGGGGTGCTATGAGTCCTCTTGTGTAGTTGCGAATGGCCGTTTTTGAATCGCTGATGATGTAGTGTGCATTGGTAGAGGCATAGGCCAAGGCGATGGCCGTTTCGTCTCCTTCTTCGGGTTGAGTGGTGAGTATTGATGCGGCCGCGGCGAGGCGGTACTGCAAGCCCGCGACTATACGGCGACCGCCATGGCGTTCTGTTGGGGGTATTCCGCGGTATCCACGAAGGCTACATCTGCGGCTTGGTCGTAGAGCTTTTGTAGATGTTTAGCTCTGTGTGCACGTCGCTCCTGATTCTGTTCTGGGTGCATATTACGAGGTATGGGCGATATAACTAACTCAGCGCGAATGTTTGGAGGGACGGGCACTTTTGGTCCGAATTGGCTGGTATAGGTTATGCCTAGGGTGAGCAGAATGTACTTGGCAGCGTGGTGGAGTTGGCGAGTCGTTCGTATTGGGTTATACGCTGAGCTTCAATAAGCTCGTCTATGGTATTGTGAATGCCGAGGGCGTCCAGTTTCTCGTTAGGTGTGGAAATTGGAAGATGTAGGGCTTGCTTATATGCCCTCTTGATCATGGTGTTGGGTTTGAGCTTGTCAGTCGCACTGAGGTGAAGGTACGGGGCGACATAGGTGATCCTGCTCAGGGCGTAGGTGGTTACCAGGCGAATCAGGTTGTTTTATTTCATGCCGTGATGTGATGCGCCACGCGGAGGGCCTGCGTGGTTCGAGATGATTTTTCTCTAACGGAGAACGCCGCCGACTCCGACGCCGACAGCGGATTTCCTGCGACACGGGACCCTCAACGCTATCGCGTTAAAAAGTGCTGTGTGTGAAAGCATCAAACGCACAATAGAAACAAAGGATTCAAGCATATATGCATATTGTCGTTTTGTACTATGTTGGATCTCTCAATCTTTGTAAAATAAAATATTTAAACACTTTGCGTGGAGAGTGCTCATAGGGGGCTCAATACCCATTTACAACCCTTATAGTGTCTTTTTTTGTTATTTTCACGCGCACCCTTATTGTGAGACGTTACGATATATAAATATATGTAAAAGGAGAAGACGATTATTTGAAACCCATAAGAGCGTAAAGTATTTTGTTGGGAATGAATATTGAATAAGAAACTGATTCCGAAGGCTAGCAAAACTTCGCACTCGAAATATTTTTGGACTGATCATGTTGCGGTTAATGGTAAGTGCAACGACGACACTAAGCACTTACATCACACAGTTATGCTCATATGAAAACGCATATCAGTAAACGGGCAAACATGATGATCTGACTGAACTAATAGAGCAGCAGAGGTGTGCTGTTGTATATATAGTCAGCGAAAAACTGTATGCTAACAAAAAGCTCTTGAACGTCGTAGGAAGAATACCCTTTTGTGTTAACGCCAGCTAAACGCGGAATATTTACTTGATACGTTGCGATACCGCGCGCACTGCAGGCTGTACGTGTCAATGGCATGACTGTTTCCCCTATCTGAATGCGTCACTGTCGAGGTTCAAGCGTCGCAATTGTGTGCATACTACATGTTTTGCTTTGAAGCCAAGCTACCAGTTTTTAGCGATCGCTCAAGTACCGCGGAGAAGCTAGGGCGTACATACATTTCCACTGATTGTTGTGCAGGCAGCACACAAACAGAAATACTTGATAAAGTAGCACGGGAAAACGCAAGATTTTCTCATGTAGCATACATAACGGTTGAATTACAAAAAAAAAGAAAAAATAAGAGAGAAAAAAAACAGTGTAGCTTAAGAATAATGGCTATAAGAGGTCTAAATTGCGCGCCCATATGATGAAAAATATATCGCCCGGCGTCGCCGATGTAATCAAATGTTCCGTACGTGATCCAACTTGTGGACACTAGATCGAAGTGTACACGTAACTCGGACGTTGGGAGTTGATGACGTCAAGGTATGCCCTCGCGTCCAATATATAGGCTTACTCGTGTGGTGCGCATAGCGCGGTTTTACCATTTATGACGAAGTTTGTTTCGGCCCCCGGTCCCTCGCAGATCTTTGCTAGGCTTTCTCGGTGGCTCACCTGTGCTTCCTCCTCAAAGCAATTTCAGACTCATGGGCACCCTTCCTGCCCATGGCCACAGTTTTGCACAGCTACAACAGAGTCAAGCTCCCGCATTCTCTTTCGGAATTTCTGAATTGCTATTTTGTTTTTGTTTTTTTTTCTCAGTGCCTGCCCTTTCATAACGGCAGAGTAAACGGTGCGCCACCAAATGGCGTGACGATTAAACGGAGTACATGCCGCGCGTCCGTGAACATGACACGTGTACAAGTACGAAACAGTCAGAACACACCTGGGTTCTTATTGTTTAGGTAATGAGTGCTCATTACTTTAGAAATGGAAGAAAAAAACAGTCACTTTCAGGGAAAAGTAGAAGAGAAAAATTCTTTGAGGGGCTCGTGCAGGGTCTGTATTCGCACCGTAATAATTTCGTAACCCGTTCCGCTGACCGGAGCTTCGAAGCGAGAGTTATTCTTCCGTCTCCGAGTGCGGGGGTAATGAAAGCTTAACGCGGTGAGTTCGGGTTAATGGGACTCATAAATGGACACGCACGAGTAAAAATAAGCGTTTCCCGCCTGAATATTGCTAATGACGGCTTCACAAAAAAGAAAGAACAAAGAATGTAGGATGCGGGGCAGGAAGCCAACCTTGTTGCGTAACAAGCCGCACCAGGTCAACAATTTCAACTCCATATTCTCACCCATTCTTAAGGCCGAATTCAAGCGTATATAAGGCGGGCTGACCGGGCACCGGTACCACAACCTTCCAGTGAAAAGTCTGACAAGCCTCGCTCTTCTCATTTCAACAGAACGCAATGCACCTTTACGTGAGTAAATACATGTTGTCTTCGGTTCCTTCGAGCTTATACTATTCTGCGAGTCTCACTGAAAACTTTGCCAGCGAGCCTTGACGTGAAACGGCTTGCTGGCTCAGTTAAAGGTGACATCTTTGAGCCTTGTTCTACAAATTATGACAGGAATGCACTTATATTTTGTGCTGTTATGAAATACGCATATATATATATATATATATATATATATATATATATATATATATTATAAAATGCGTATATTTCGTCGCCAATGATGAACTAACCGAAGCCATAGTAAACAAGGCTGGGCGCTAAACGTTTCCCATCAGACGGGTCAGTTTAAATTTCATTACAGTAAGCTATTCGGGAATTGTACAAATACAGTGTCCACCGCTTTCCCGATGATATGCTCTTTCGATGTCAACCCAGCAATTAGAAATTATAAATTAATATAAAAGCTCCTTTCAGAGTGTTATGTGCCACAGACGTTGCGAGTCGTTACAGCGAGTGTGCGTGGGCATGAATGTGACTTGATTGATTTCTTTAGACGTATGCCTTGATGTGGTTGTTCAGAGATTTGCGTGTATCCTTGCGCCCCTTGGAGTCTCTCAGAAGTCCGCCGTTCCATGTCGAACTCCTCGAGCCCTCTTGATGGTGTCGTGCCCCATCAGTATTAACGAGATGAGTACGACGTCTTGCACAGGGGACTTCATTTTTACGCAATCTTCTTTGTTTTATAAGCATTATAGGTTGTGTGAACGTAGTGAGAGCATGTTAATCAGATCATATTGCAATCGATCACCATTCACTGAGGGATGGAAGGTAATGAGATTGAAAGAAAGAGGAGAGGGCAAATATGTATGTGATGTGATTGAGACGATCGTGCCTGTAGTAGGTGGAACAGAGTACAGTAGACGCGGGCAAATGGCCACATCGCAGCGCTGACTTCGAGAATTAGGGATTCAAGGGTCAACAAATCGTGTCTCTAGCTGCCACAGTCAGTAAATGGTGGGGAAACATCGTCATTATTACTTTTATTAAGCGAAGAAAAATTAGAGGTAACGTCGTCTTTCGTGATAACAACAGTAATCGCACAGGCGACTGCAAGCGGAACTTACCAGATGAATTAGCTTCTAGAACCGAAGACGCACATAATTCATTAGATGGCAGAAATTTTTAAGGCCGATTTTGTGTTCCGTGCACACTTAGAATTTAATATGGCGGGAATCAATGAAATCTTTCCCAAACTTGTAGTCATATATATGCAAGAATAAATGATTTCCGGAGAAACTGCTCTATAAAATGGGGATTTGGCTTGCAGGAATTAGACTTTTAGGTAGTAAAAAAACGCGCTTCTAGAGTACTTAGATGTGTATAAATTTTAAAGTCTTCTAATGAAATCGCGATCGGAATTAAGATACAGTGAACCTCTTCGTGACGGAATGAGCTCGTGCAAGCGGTGGCTGAGCGGTATCTGTGACCACGAAACAGATATTGCGGTAAGAAGAAGGCGAGTTCGCAAAGTTATTTTCTTTGTTATCCCCATGAGTGTGACGCCAGTGTGAATGCTCCGTGACTTAATCTTTCGTCATCATCCACCGCTACTTCCTACATCAATCGCGCACTTATGATAGAGATGATAGAGATTCTCACAGTTGACCTTCGAGCTCTGGTAAATAAACACGCTCAATACACTTGTGCATAATATTTTCTTTCCTTGCAGTGGGTACTGTTGGCGTGCGCCCTGGCCACTGGAGTAGCAGCTGGCGGCTACGGCCACGCATCTGTTTCTTATATCTCAAAACCAGTGGTCAGCGTTGGCTATGTATCCAAGCCAATTGTGACTTATGTCAAGCAGCCGGTGGCCACGGTATCCCACGTAGTCAAGCCCGTGCTCACTGTCAGTCACGGCTATGGAGGTGGCTATGGAGGCGGATACGGAGGCGGCTTCGGAGGAGGATACGGTGGCGGATACGGTGGCGGACACGGATACTGGCGCTAGCCACCGGGCAGGCTAGCACAAAAAAAAAAAAAAAAGGGTACCATTCTCTTTTCACCCGACGCCCGAACGCCGGCGAGAATCTTCACTGCTTTCATGATTGTTGCTTTCTCTTGTGCGAATGAATAAACCATAGATATCTGCATCTGGTCTTTGTCACGTCTTACGTGATGACAAGGCTAAACAGCACGCTATTCCTCCTATTTTAAATATGTTTGCTAATGAACAAGTGCTACGACAAAAGAAAAAGGAAATAAGTACAAATTAAAAATAAAGACGCTTGACAAATATATATATATATATATATATATATATATATATATATATAAAAGGTGCGCTGAAAGTAAAACAATACAATTATTTGTGTTCGAAAGATTGCCCTGTGGCTTAAAATTTGTGAGGCGCAGGCAAGTTATATGGCCATGTATAGTTTGTTGTGTTCGATCAACTACAACATGGGTCTATGGTGTGGATCACACACCTACGCTAATTCCCACTTCGTCCGGAATTAAAGGAAATCTGGAGCGTTTTTTTTTATGAAGTTGAGTTTGCAGCACATTTTTATCATTTTTGGCTTCTATAGAATCCATATTTCGCAGTACTCCCAAATCATCAGACCTTCCCGAAAACACACTATTTAGCGTGTCTTGGTGCCGTCGTCGCACGTGATCCCCCGCTTCGCGACGTCATCGTGGGGGCCTGTACCTGCGGCAACTCTCCTTCAGCATAATGAATCAACTAGCCCAGCAACGAATTTTATTGAACGGTACACGCTGCTGAGGAATGGTGCAGCCGAAAAAAAAAATAGTGGGAATAACTGAACATCTATGTTTTAAAGCGAAGAGGTTTCTTTGGCACTTTCACCCGTCTTGGGGTCGGTAGTTGGTGGTCAGTGCTCGGTAGTTGGCGGTCGAACTTTCACCGCCGATACAAAGGGCGCCTGCTCTTGAGCAACCAAGTTGCGGGGTGATTACGATTGTGTGGCAACGAACGGAAAGCTAGGAGAATGGTGCTTCTGCACTTGTTTTACAGCGCCAAATAGTCCTGCAGCGTTTGACAGCAATTTGTGTGATGCCGCTGTTAGGCTATAGACATTTCCTTTGACCGCAACGCAATCTTCTGTTATCTCGGAGAGTGGTGGAACACGACATCGCGGCTGTCACTTGAACTTGAACAAATAATAAATTGAACAAAACAAATAATAACACACAGAGCATGCGCATAGATAATCTCCCCATGGTGAGGGTGTCACTGAAAAGTCACTAAAAAGCAAAGGAAGTGTGCTGGTGCGGAGGGAAATGCTTAGCTGTGTTTATAATATTTTCGTCCTGGTAAGACTTGCGGAGCACTTACCGCGGACAGTTCATGTCTCAATATACGCCGACGACATTTGCATCTGGGCCTCTGCTGTGACTCGGCCTCAGGTGCGGGCCAGGCTTTAGCGGGCAGCAACCATGACTGCGTCTTATCTACGAGAACAAGGCCTCAGTGTGTCTACCAAAATGTGCGCATTGGTTGGCTTTACGCGCAAACAAGTGTCATTGTATCCAGTTACAATCAACGTCAAGCTGTGTCCTATGGTAAGACGCATCGCTGTCTGGTTGTCATCATTGAACGCAACCTCTCGTGGAGCCCTCACTGCGCCTATCTGAAGAAGAATAAGTTAATTGCTATTGCTCAGGTCTTCAAATTTCTCTGCGGAAAAAACTGGGGTACACCACTTCATTCTATGCTGCAGCTGTACAGAGTACTGTTCCTGGGATTCCTACGTTACAGTCTACCTGTTTTGTCAAATACATGCAAGACAAACATTCGAGCTCTGGAGAGCAAGCAAGGTCAAGCCCTGCACACGTGTTTAGGGTTGCCTCGGTGCACCTCAACAACAGCAACAATAGCCATCGCGAGAGACTATATGATCCGGACACACGTAGCTCTCGACTCTCTCAGAGCGCACATTTGCCATCTGTCAAGGATCCTCGACCATCACTATGCTTCCGTGCCAGCCGAGAGACCTGAAGCGACCTTTTCAAGAGTGATTAGCGCTTACAAAGAGTACACACCTTCCTCTTATACACCGGAGGCGAAGCTTTCATCTCCCCTGTGGTGCCTACGACAACCTCAAGTGAATTTTACTATTCCCGGAATCACCAAGAAGGCCAAACATCCGTCGCCGGCTTTGAAACAACTGACGCTCCTATTACTGCACCAGACATGTCATGACTGCATTCATATATATACCGACGGTTCGACCTCACCTACCAGCTCAACTGCCGCATTCGTCGTTCCAGCCAAGCAGGTTACAGTTAAATTCAAATTGTCACATATGACTACATCTACGTCGGCAGAACTTACAGCCCTCCATGCAGCTCTGACCTACGTCACCGAAGAGCCGGCACAGAAATGGGTTATATTTTGTGACTCTAAGGCAGCTCTTCACAGTATCAAGTCCGCCTTACATCGCAGAACTTACGAGCAGATGATATCCGACATTAGGGAAGTGCACCACCATGCTCTGGAAACAGGGCACAACATCGTATTTCAGTGGATTTCTGCTCACTGTGGCATCGTCGGCAACGACTTTGCTGACAGTGCTGCCTGGTCTGCCCACGAAGACTCCCCGACGCGTCCAATACCTTTGGCGAGGACAGACACTGCCAGGGCACTTCGTCTGCTTGCACGCAAAAAGTCACAAGCTTTCTGGAGTTCAAGTGCCTTCAATTGCCGATTGCATACGCTTGACCCTTTCTACGGCTGCAACTGCCCTCTAGCCTTTCCCGCGGTGAAACAACCTTGCTGTGCCGCTTGTGGCTGGGAGTGGCGTTCACGAACGCTTACTTCTATAGTATGGGAATGGCCAAGAGTCCGATGTGCGACTCCTGTAGGTGCGAGGAAACCATCGAGCACCTATTGTGTACCTGTCTTCGCTACGACGTACAACGCCTCTTTCTCAGGACAACTTTAAACCGACTGGACTCGAGATCGTTCTCTGAGTCAAAGATACTCGGGCCGGGGCTACACCCGTCACTGGCACAAAAAGCGATTCTTGCACTAGTACACTACTTGAAGTGCAGCGGTTTAAGAGACCGCTTATAGTGTCCCTGTGCATCATTCCACGTGCACTGTGCTCACTGTCTCCCTTTTTTCTATTCCCCTTTCCCTTATCCCTATAGTGTAGGGTAGCAAACCGGACGTTCGTCTGGTTGATCTCCCTGTCTTTCCTCTCCTTGCTCTCTCTCTTTTTCGGCTTTCGTTATCGCAGCACACTTTGTATACCTCTAAGGCTAAAGATGTTCTGATACAGTAATTTTTGACCTAAACGTTCTTTAGCATAGCCTAGCATAGAGCGCAGCTCTGCGTTGAGCGTCGGCGTCCTCGACGTAACCGAGCGAACGAGCACATCGAAAGATGAAAGAGCGAATTCGGAGCGCAGCGGGGATGAAAGACGGCGTAGCGAAGAGAGCGCGAGGGGGAAAGCGGAGGAGGAGGGTATGGCGAAAGCATGAGAAGCACGCTGTAACAATAATAAAGAGAGGTGCTGACACTCTCCCCCCAACGCGCGCGAAAGCGCCACCCGCTCACGTCCAGATTATGTTCGGCTGGGTTACAGCTCGGTCGGCGCCGTCGTAGAGGTCGCTGCGGAATGCAGTCCCAGTCTCGGCGGCAAGGCACGTGGTGCCGCTGCTGGGTCTTCCTGGTTGAATGTGCGGCCGCGCTGTTTTGAAGGAACGCTTTTTGTTCGCATGCGTTTCATGAGCTTGTGCTTCGGTATTTTTGCCACGGGCAAAGGTTGCTGCGGCCTTCAGAGGGGCGTGAGAAGTGGGTAGAAAGTGCTTCGTTCCGAACTGCAATTCTGGATACCGGAGCGTGCGCCTTTATTCAAAGCGTCGTCCGACAGCGGTCGTCTAGAGAAGTGGCGCCGTGCAAATCTTAGGGCAGACCGAACTCTAATGCCTACCGACCATGTCTGCGCGAAGCATTTTTGAGGGGATATGATATCGACGGCATATTACGCGGAGCTCGATAAAAGGGTGCTACTTAATTGCCGCGCGCAAGAGCCCTGTTCTGTCTGCGAATGCAGTTCCCACCTTATTTCCGAACTGTACAAAGAACCTCATACGGTAAAATAAACCGCGATAGCCGCTGCGGAAGAGAGAACCTCCTGTGTGCCACAGAAGTTTGTGCAAATTTTGCTGCATGTGTGGGATATATACCGAGTGTCTTAACTATCATGCACCAAGATTTAAAAATATGCAAACGTCACGTAGCTGGACAGAACCAAGGTAATGTTGCCAGCCGTCGCTTGGATATACTCAGATTATTTTTTGCGTTCCGCCTAATTACATAATTATTTTCATAGTTGAATAATCAACTTTTATAATGCTATAATTAGATAAAAAGTTTGAACGAGAGAAGTGCACAGCAACATGGAAAACTCCCGATACAGCTTCCTGTTCCTCAGTACGTGATACATTAAAGCGTTTTGCGAGCTTGAAAGAAACCCGCGAATACATGCAAAATTACCGCGCGACTGGCCGCTCGAGGCACTTTGCGTATATTTGTGGGCTTCTTTCACGCTCGGAAAAACACTTCTACGTAGCGCATATTGAGCAAAAGAAAGCTGTATCGGGAGTCTTTCATGTTGCTCTATAATTTTCACATTGAGACTTTTAATCTAAGTCTACTATTTGAGGAGTTGATTAACTAATTAGGACTAATTATGTAATTAGGTATAATCTAAAAATAATCTCTGTATCTCGAAGGGACGGCAGACAACATTACCTTGCAATGGTTCTATCCAGCTATGTGACATTTGCATATTTTTAAGTCTTGGTGCATGAAAGTTAAGACACCCAGTATAGATCATATACATGCAGCAAAATTTGCACAAACTTCTGTGACACACAGCAGATAATGTGGAACACATGAGGTTGTCTCTTCCGCAGCGGTTATCGAGGTTTATTTAACCGTGTGAGGTTCTTTGGACAGTTCGGAAATTAGGTTGGAACTGCACTTGCAGACAGAACAGGGCTCTTTGGCACGTATTGTGGGAGTGCATGAGAGCGTAAACTTCTGGGATGGTTATCCCCTATTAAAGTTGTGGAGCTGCTTCATGCACAAGTTTTTTCGTATTGTGTCTGTGCAAAATAAAAAAATAAGAAGTATATGAGATTATTGTGTGGTGCTTGTAAGTGTATTTCTGGACAGGCTTTATAGCATGCATTGTCAAATACGCTTAGAATTGCACATTCCCATATGAAATTTAAGAAAAAAGAAAGTCACCTCTTTTTTTTAGATCCTGTAAGAGTCACTCAGTCCTCAATGGACGAAAGCCAAATGAATAATATACACCGTCTATGTTAAGTGGAATCGGAATAAAAAAGGCATTTGCTCAGGTTGTCACCAGTGAACTGTATTAATGATGCTGTAATCCAAGATACGACGCCTGCCTTCGTCCCGCCTGATAAATTCCTATTTGAAAGAGTTTTTACATAGCTATGTGCGTTCTCATCATACGTTCTAGCATTTAACAGCCACTTTGCTCTAGTGCGTTGCATATCGCAAGCTTGCGCCGTTTCATTTCTTAATTTATATAGCGGCCACACTGAATTCGCGCAACGATGCTTGAACGGTTTTCTGAGTGTGAGTGGAAGCAGCGATAAGCATGAAAAACAACATTTTTCGGTGCAGTCAGTATTTTCTTCTGATCGAGGGGTAGCACGTACGTGGGCTAACGCTTTTATTTTTTTATGCTTGGATGAACAGCTAGACCGGACGAAACAAATTGTGCGCGCGAGCGTAACTTGAGTGGGCCCGATCGATCCATGTTCACGTCATTCACGCCCTGCACAAGGAACCTTCATGTTAGCGAAGCATTAAGCCTGTTACACTTATCACTTTAATCTGAAATAACGAATTTCCTTCGGGCTTTGAGTTTTGCACACTCCACTATGAACGAAAATTTAGCGGAGGCAGAGCAATGTCAAGCCGCCGGCGCCGCTAAGCTGGGACCGCTCACAGCGGCGCCATCTATCGGCTGGCAGCAGAGCTACTCGGTGCACCCGCGCGCTGCCGAACAAATTCTGGACGCTCGCGCGCGCGCAGTGTCAACACCTTCATGTTCTTACACCGTGATGAGAAGAAAAGTGTAGCGCGGCGCTAGACGGGCTCTGCGGCGATGATGGGTACGACATGGCGCCAGAGTAGCGCGCGTCGTCTCTTCACCGATGACGCGACCGATACCATTATGGAAACAAAGCGCTGCATGAGCGGAGGTCTGTCTGCGGCGGCTGCTGTGAATCGCGATCACGCGTCATCCACGCGCTGCTTCGCGATCTCCCGATTAGCGACGCAGTCGCGCCACACTTCGCTTCATTTGCAACGTGCCACATGAGACAGATTGTCCGCGCCAGCCAATATATACTATAGCGAAATGAAAACATGTATAGAGCTGCGCTCAAATTTCGCAAGGAGTATCGTAATCGTCAGTGAATTTTTTTTTGTAGCGAGAGCTACACTGGCCGCATTCTCGCCGTTTCGCTGTGGCCGGTGGCCGCACCACGAGCTGAGCCGTTGTCTAGCAACCGCCGCAGCAGCGCCGCTCGTCGGGCTTCTGGCGTCGTCTGCTCGAGTTACCACGGCGCGGCGACGCGCCGCCGCCGCCGCAGCTGTGTTGCAAGCGTTCGCCGCTTGCATCTGGCATGACGTCAGAGGAGGAGCCGGTGAAACCGCATTGCAACACAGGAGGAGCCGGCGTTGCATCGTATATATAGAAGGGGCGGCTCGGTGGGATTCGTCGGCAGATATGTAAAGTGAGTCGGAGAGACTGAAAGAAGCCACGCTTCGTCGTCGGAACGAAACCAAAAGGAGGCAGCGAGCCGAGGAGACCGAGGAAGAACGAGCCGCACGCCTCGAGAAGCGTCGTAAGTGCGAAGCGGCCAGGCGAGTGGATTAAGATAAGGACAGCACCCGAAACGTGTTCAAGTCACTGGACGACAACCCCCTATCCTCTCACTTCACCGACCATCGGGTCGTCTTTGTGGCAATTGAGAAACAAAACGATGACTTTCAAAATAAATGCGTTACCCTTTAAAAATGTCTGGTCTTTATTGTAACCATAACTTATCGATAGGTAACAAACAAACCTAAACACTCAGACGTACGAAGCTAAGCGATAAAGATGTAACCGTAGAGAGAACCAAGCTAAACAATAAGATTAACCGTACCTCTCGCTACACACACCCAGGCATAACTGAGTTAAGCCACAGCCATTTTTTTAGATTATAAGAAAATATACACTCTGTCTTAAATGAAGGCGAAGATGAACAATTGTGGTTATTTATTGCTTCATAAACAGAATCCGTTGAGTCATTAGTAGACACGTTCCCTGTGAAGAGTTTGCAGAGAGACTGGAGATGTATTAATCGTAAGTGGAGTCTGTTGAATTTACATGCACTTTCAATCACAGAATGCTAGGGTAGGGTTTATTCATTCTCAGTCTGCATGCCACATTTATTTTACGGTATTGTATGAGTAACAGAAAATGAACGTACCATTCACAATACTTTTCTGTGCTGTCCAGTTTTTGGCGTATGACAAATCCTTATAAAGCTGTGCTGATGTTCCAGTGCAGAGCAATGCCAAAATAGTTTGGTTAAGTTAAATTCAGTGTGGGGTTTAACGTCCAGGAGCTGGTAATATGGGCTACGAGGCACGTCGTAGTAATGAACTGCGGTGAATTTTGATCACCTGCGGTTCTTAAATGGGCATATAAAGCGCAGCACACGAGCATTTTTTGCATTCCGTCTCCATCGGAATGCGGCCGCCGCGAATCAAACCTACGACCTCGTGCTCAGAAGGGCAACGTCATAGCCACTGCGGCGGATTGAGTGAGCAGTGCGAATGGGAAATCAAAGCCGTGAATTCAAGTGCACCGACGTTCGATATATCACTTCCTTGGCCTGCGGTGTACGACACTTGAATGTTTGTACCCCAGTGGTTGTGCGTCTGGACGCGATCAGGCGCATCGCGCTTTCCTTACTTTTACAAAAGAATCTAACTTAGGTTCACGCTTGTAGCCTATTTCTGTTTTCGTGTGACGGAACCTCATACACAATTCTTCATTCTTTAGTGACAGGACCTGCAGTGACCGGCGCTACTGTGTGTGACCTGTACTGTGTGTGTTCCTCTTAATTCTTTGAGATTTGTCATCTTTCTCTTTCTTTCCTCCCCTCCTTCCTATTTTCCATTTCTATGTTGCTGTATCCTCCTTTCTGAAGAGTAGGCAGGTATTGTAGGTGGCAGTTGCCAGCCTGCTCCTCGCTTTCCATTTTCTGCCTAGTGTATATATGTTTTCAAAACAAATAATAATATGATTAAATAATACTTCAATTTCATATAAGTAAAGTGTCGCATTTGGGTGCTCAAGAAAATGAACCAACACCGAACTCAAAAGTAGCCAATTCGTTTATTTTGGGGCCATTTGTCACCGCCGTTGAATATACAAGTATAAACTCAACGATGCAAACGAACATAATTACGAAGCATAAATTCTGCCACATCGTGAGTACTTAGGAACGCATTTTTTTTTGTCAGGAGTTTGGCGGCTACGTGGAAGCTTGACGTGTTACGGTGTACCCACTTACCATGTTGCTTCTAACAGCCATATCACGAATTTATAAGAATCGCGGTTAACACATCCAACTTCGCCTTGTTCCTAAGCTACGTCTTAGTAAAAAAAGAAAAAAAAAGGTGCTATAACGCGCTCACGCACGGCATTTCAAATGGGGAGACCTATTTCTGGGCGTGCATACCGTGAGGTGGAATGAAGGGCATGTGACGGTTTCCGCCCCGTGCTTCCGCCTCGTGCCAGATCGCTACGCTTATTCTTCGAGGTATTGAAGGACTTGAGTACTGGCAACCATTTGTAATAACCAAATTTCAAACCGAATTCATAGTTTCTTCTTGCGCTGTGTAAATAATGACGAGGACGGAAACAAAGACGACTACAACAGATGGTGCGTAAACACAGCGCAAGAATAAACTATGAACAGCCACCAATTAGCCCAGTTCATTGCTCTTTTGAACTTCAAACCCAAGCACCAGAGGAGAGCATTTAAAGAAACGAGGAGACAGTGCCAATAAATCCGCCAGGCCCTGTGCTTCCTTTAGTTCCTGGGTTGATGACATTCAAGCTATGAAGTGCCGACGAAGCGTTTTGGCAGGTTCAGTTACAGCTGTACTCCCATTTGCTTCAGGAACTGAAAACAGCGCTCTCTCATGCTCCTTTTGATTTTCAGCATGAAGCTTAATGAGCTTTTCGGTGAACATACGTATCTACCAGATATGGAGCTGAAGATGACTGATGTCCAGTTCGCTTGCTTTTGCACAGCTTATCGCCCTGTTTCTCGCAGTAACCACACGATTACTCACCCTTAGCAATAGGGTGATTGTGACAAGGTGGCCTGTACTTTAATTTATTGTGCTGCTTTTCCATGGTAGCCGTTTTAGACACTGAATGTCAAGTCATCTACGCTACACGACATTGCACACAAGCCACGTGGCGTCAAAGTGATGGTAAATACAAGAAGTCGAACATGTGGCAACGATTGAGCGGAGGTCACAGTAGGTCGTGACACAGGAGCACGATATCTGAAAACATAGGTTCATTGTGTGCTTTTAAAAACGATGTAGGTATAGTGCCTAGAACTCTATATTCTATGCAATATAACGACTGTAACCTAGGAACCCGTTCATCTTTTCGTGAATTCATAAAAAAATTGGCAGTAATGTTCACTGAAATATAAGCCAAAAGTAACCTAAATGTAGCCAGTGAGCCAACCCTTTTCCTTTATTTTCAATTTTTCAACTATTCAAACCGTGTCTCGTCTTATGCCCTGTTTTCTCGAAAAGTTAGGCCCCCAGAATTGACAACGCCTGCTTACACATGAGGATTATTTTCCAGTTTTGCTACCACTTGAAGGAATCGGCCGCAACCGAGCGCTGTGAAGCTGCGGAAGTGTGGAGCGGAGGGGTCGTGCGTGCACACGCGAACGCCATGGCTGTCAGATCTCTGAGGGCACGCGCATGCCCGCGTGAGTTCCCCTTGCTCCATTAGGGGGAAGACAAGCACTGGTGTAATTAGACGGGGGGGGGGGGGGGGGGGGGTTGTCTGCCCTAGATGGGCAAAGTTTACTGCCTACACGTTAAACTTTGCGAAAACATCAGGCCGCCATTTCAGCGCGGCATGCGCTCACTGAAACACGGCTTCTTGCCCATGCGCGTGATAATGAAATATTCGAAGGTGCAGATAACTTTGTGCTTCGCACGCAATGCTGAGGAGGTGCCGTACTCTTGGCCGTCTCGAAGAGCTTTCCATCGCTATATATGCATGCAAATTAATCAGGACATTGAAATAGTATGAGCATTATTAACAATCCGTCATTGAAAAGTAATTCTAGGGGTACTCTACAGTCGCCATCTTCGCTACCAACGTTCTTAAGCGAGCTTCACGATTCCATTATTACTGTTGCTTCACGTTTTCCTTCTACACCTTTGCTTTTGCTGGGTGATATTAACTTCCCCAACATAATTTGGAGTACTAACCCGCCTCGCATATCACCCTTCTTGACACAAGCTAAGGCATTTACTGATATCTGTTGTGTTATTGGTTTATGTCAATTGGTCACACAAGCTGCGAGAATAACTAGTGCTGTCGCAAATCCCCTTGACCTATTATTAACTACCCGGCCCGACTTAGCTTCTGCTATAACTTATTTATCCTGTATCAAAGATGGCATTCTTTTTACCTTTGCATTAATGTATCATGCCTTATATGAAACATAAAAAAAAAAACAATTCGCGACTACAAGACCGCTAATTTTGAAGCTTTTTATAGTGAGTTATCTACTTTCATCGATTCATTTTTCCCGTAATTTTGATGATCGCTCTGTTCAGTCTAGTGGGACCTGTTTGCTGGAAAAATAGACGAACTCATAATGAAATATCGGCTTATATCGTTCACGCATAAATTGCATCGTATTTTGGATCGTTCATCATGTGCCGATAGCATCTTTTTTGATTTCAGCAAGGCCTACGACAAGGTCTGTGATAAATTGCTATGTACAAGCTGAGCCTACTAAATGTAGACATAAATTTGTATAAGTGGATTGAATGTTTTCTAACTGCTAACGGTAACAGCTGACGGTCATAACTCGTCACTTACTGTGGTACATTCGAGCGTAGCACAGGGGTCAGTCCTTCGACCTTTCTTATTTTTAATTTACATTAATGACCTCACTTGCTCGATTTCTTTCAACATTCACCTTTTTTCTGCCGATTTCGCTATATTTCGAGAAATAAGTAATGACGACGACAGTTCCTGCCTCCAAACATAACCTAAATACCATAATTAATTGATGCAGTACATGGCGAATAGATTTAAATGCTAACGAACGTTAAGTTAAGCGTATATGCAGAAATTCTCACAGTCCCTTAACATACTACCTAAACAATTTCCCCCATGAATCTGTCAATTCTCATAAGTACTTGGGTATTCACATCACGTTTAACCTATCTTGGGCGCTTCGCACTGAATAGATCACTAATAATTCCACTCGAATATTTGGGTACATACGTCGGAACTTTTCGAAAGCACCATCTGCGTTAAAATTATTACTTTATACGGCATTAGAACACTTCAAGCTTGAATACGCTTCATCTGTGTGGGATCCCTACCATGAAATTCAAAATACTTCGATCGAACTCGTACAGAATAACTCCGTTCGCTTAATTCTTTCTCATAATAACCGTACTGCCAGTATAACATCAATGAAAACCCCTCTAGCCCTTCCTTCTCTTGCGTCATGCCGTAAAATATACCGTTTGAGTCTATTTCACAAATTATACCATAATTCTACGCTTTATAACCAGTTAAGCTCTAGACCTCAGCATTGCTCCCATCGCGTCGACCACCGTCATAAAGTTGCCATCCCCACTTGTAATACTCAGTCATTTTACAGATTTTTTGCCCCTTACATCCTTAGATTGGAACCACCTTACCGAGGACATCGTAACTATAAATGATAACCAACTATTTCGTCAGACTTTAGTTAGCCTTGTATAACTCGGTGAAATTTTGTGTTAGAAGTGTTCACCATTTACACTTTTTTTTGTACTTGCGGTCTAAATACAGCTAATATTCTATTGTTGAATGTAGTGTTTTGTGGCGCAAGGACCAAATATGACCAAAGAACGCCAATATTGTATAGTTATTGTATTTTGTATAGTTAGGAGTCTTTTTTGTCATTCGCCAATTTAGTGCTGTAATCGTTCTTTTCTTGTTGCTTTGTAACCACTGCCCTCCTAAATTCTGTATAGCCTTGAGAGTAACATAAATAAATAAGAAAATAAAACGAGTTAGTTGGTGCCGCTCTCGAGATGGCATCGAACCTCATGGCCGCTGTAACCAGTTTCCCTATGACAAGTTTTCGGGTGACGAGGGGGCTCGTTCCCATTCTTCCAGTGGCGTTTTTTTTACTACATCTAGAAAGGATAATATTGCCTACTGCGGACGCTAGATGATTGCCACGGTGATCCGTCTATGTTGACGCGGCGCATTGGCTGCTTCGTATGGTATAGACGGCGAACAATACACGAGGACAAGAGAGAGACGCGATTATTGTGCTCATTCATTGTACGCCACGTGCATCATGGTAGGGTCATCAGCCTGCGCTCACAGCATTCATACACCCTTCGTTACTTTTCTAAGAGCACGAACGATAGCAGCAGAAAATAACATTCTGACTCCTGAGTGCTTAGTCACACATTCCGCGGAACCCCGCGTCACGCTGGCACGTGTCTGACAAAGTCCAAGAGAAAGGTGATTCCGGCGCCGTGAAAAGGCCTGTGATAAGCGGCCGTCTACTGCAAACACCCATTTCACCAAACTTGACTGTTTCCCACATCGGGGACTGTGCAGGGTAAAGGGAACCAAGGGAGGCCCGCGGTGAGGAAAGTGCACAAGGCGAGACTTATTTCAATCGTGGCTGTTTGGACATGTTGAGCTATTAAGCTTCAGCTTCCTAGAAGTCACGTATTGAGCGACACATGTATGACAGGCGAACTGACAAACTCGGCCTGTCATGTCACAGCACGTCTCAGCAATACATATATGGTGAATAGTTTGCGTCCCTGTAAACACACAAACCGCACTTGGAGGGTTAAATGCACTTTGTGAATGAGAGATTTTGTTGAAAAATAGCCTTGCCAGGCAGCCGCCTTACAGATTTTTGCCATCGAGGTGACGCTTAGCGCTTCTAATGCCGGGATTGCTCGTTTTATAACCACGTGGTGAGGCTGTAGGTCCAGATTTTGACGCTAGAGGTCCCTACGAATTTTGCAAGTGATACATTATGTTTTGCACTACGCGGCTCAATAAGAAAAGTTGCTCAGCAAGCTGCCTATTCTCAAAGTTGACGAGTAGAATATAAGTCCCGTCGAATGCCAAATAAAGATATGGTGAAATTCTTTCATATTCCTTCGCTGTTCGTTTATATGTTTTCTTGTATACCTTGCGAGCAACGTAAGAAGAGAATAACGCTGGGGAAAATTTATTATTCAAGTTCCAAGAATAATGGGAAGGGGATTTAGAATGCCAGACTTTCGTGATTCACCCTTTTCTGTAAAGCGCACTGCTTATGATTGCTTCCTGTCCCTTTATTTACGCCTCACTCGTTCTTCGACATGTGTTCTCTTTCTTTTTCCAGTGCGTCAGTATCTGAACTGCTTTCTGTTTTTAAAAATACTCCACAATTCTTGTACATTGAAACGTGGCGGACAGTCGATTTGCTGACACCTTTTTTCACGCCTGAAACAGTCGTCCATTCCAGAGAGGACGATAATAACGTCATGGGTTCAAGAAGAAACCCCGTGGCGCAGATTTGTTGCATATGCAAGGTCACGCAACAGATGTGAACAGTAAAAAAAGCCATGAAATGCTGAGTCGTAATATATGAGCCACTCGCGAAATGACTCACGTACACGAACGCCCCAAATTGCATGGCGCCGTTAAGAAATGTTGACAAAGTTTTTCCCATAAAAAAAGGTTACGGAGCTACTACAGCGACGAACTGCACTCGTTTGGCTTAATACATTAGCGCGTTGACACCACTAGCCACAAAAAATATCCAAGGAACATGATGCTTAATTTCGTTAATCGGAATGGTGCCATGTACCACTCCAATGAGGCATCCAGTCAAGTAAACCTATTTGCACTCAAGCGACCGTGGTGATCAAAAGGGCTCGTACAAAAGCAACGATCGACAATTTATTCGTAGACAACCTAGTTTTAGTCAATAAAACCTTTCTCATTAAACGTGCGCTAATATGTCAGTAACCTTACTGTAAGAACATTTACTTGGTTAATTTTTGTATAATATATATCTATTAGCCAGTTGTTCAGCTACAAGCGTATTATTTAGGGGTGGACGCTCAGTGATACATTAACAGTGTACTTGAAGTGCACATGGGCACTTATTAAAGCATCTTTGCTTGCCCAGTCCGTACATATAAAAGGCAATGTCCCGGTCGAGTGGCCATCTTCGCTTAGTGTGGGCCTCTTGCATTGCCCGTGTAGCTTGACGGATTCACCGGTTGCCTATTGCAGAACTTTCACCTTTTGGTATTGTTATACGTATAAATATGGTAGTAATAGGGTGCATCCCAGGCGTCGTCGACCTCTCGCTTAGTAGCTCATTGAAGTGACCCGGAACGTAGCTGTCATTTAATGTATACACTAGATGTATACGATATGCTATTGTCACTGCTAAGCTTACGGTGTTGCATTTTAAGCGCAATATTTCCGGCTGCATTTGTTTTTCTTTTCTCCGATGTTTCAACAATTTGAATTGGACAGCACAATATGTGTCAATATGCATACATATTAGGAACAGAGCGCGATACTAGCTGGACCTAGGAGAACTATGCGTCAGACTAGTTGTTTTCGCTATATTCAAAGCGTCGTGTCATTTAGGCTTTGCTTTGAGCTTGCGATTGGCTTCTATATGTTGCTTCAATTCGAATCCTCTTGCGCTATTTCTGGCTTTTCGGCTACTCGGCAGAAGAGTGCCTAAAAATGAATCTATCGGTAAATATCAAAACTATTAAATTAATATAGGCTGTTGCAGTCCGTTTTCATGGCCGTTCAAATAAAAATAAACACCCTCCCCCTCTCCCCCCTCCCAAAAAAAAGGTAATAAATAGCAAAATACTAACAGGCAAGTCAGCGTGAGCTGGACCGCATGCTTACGAAACATTCGATCAGAGACGAAATTGTACAGCTCTCGCATTTGATTGCCCACAGGTAATCCGCACTTCTTCAGGATGGGAAACCCACGTGTCGGCGATATCAGCGAAACGCTGCAAGTGGCTCCTGGCGCGCACGTGAGAGCGTGAATGCTTCACGTTGCACCGGAAGCTACGTGAAGGCGCTCGCATAATCTTTGGCTGCGTGGAATGCTACATGAACATGCATGGCCGGCAATAAACAGCGGCGTGAGCGCGCCCTGCCTTGTTGCGGCTGTTCTCATTCGCAGATGAGATGACCGAACGTTAAACTCGAACAATGGCCCCAACACGGCTGCGCCGGTGAGAACGGCGCGTCGGCGGTTGCGTGACCGGAGCAAGCAGGAAAGCGGAGCCGAGCGGGTGGAAATCGGTGCATTGGGACCACGGGTGTGGCTGCCTGTGTTGTGACCGCTTGATTTGAGTCTGAGACGGGCGGACGGCAATTACTTGGAAACTTGATAGCTGTGTCAGACAGTGGGACAGACAAGCAGAAAATATGTGACAACGTCCCCCCCCCCCCCCCCCCCCCTTGTTATTTTGGACCAAGTAAGTTCAAGAGAAAACCACATATTAAAGAAGAGAAGTTTCGCCGTAGAATGGTGGATCGAATAGGTGGTACTTTACAAGCCGTAGACGGGAAAGGTCTATGAACTGTAACGCGGATGACCAAATAAGAAAAGCGAAAAAGAAACGAGACATCTAACTTTGATAACTAAACAGCCAAAGCAATGACACTAAAAATAAGGTACTAACAGATACATAGCTTATTCGTGTGGGTGCTATTAGCATATTTGCACCGTCACGCCTATACTAAAAAAAGAAAAAGAGAGGATACCTCGTTTTCATCATCGTCGGATTATAGTTTATGGACGTCTGGCTTGCTGCCACATTGTAGTGACGCCGAAGAAGCAATAATTAACAATTTCAGAAAGCAATAATAAAGAACATAAACTTTTATTTGGCACACTTGTGGCGGCTCTTTCTACAAAATGCAGAGAGGTGTGGATAACTTGCGTCTGTTCGCGTACCCACCGTGGTGGCTTAGCGGCTATGGTGTTACGCTGCTAAGCACGAGGTGGCGGGATCAAATCAAGGTCGCGGCGGCCACAATTCGATAGGGGCGAAACACATAAACGCCTGAGTCCGGTGCATTGGGGGCACGTTATAGATCCCCACGTGGTAAAAATTAATCAGGCGTCCCCAACTATGGCATGCGTCAAAATCAAATCGTTGCGGTACGTAAAACCACAGAATTAAATTAAATGTTTGCGAAGGAGCTTGAAGTGTATCCTTCAAAACGCCCTCAGAGAGGGCGATAACAGCGCAGGCAACACAATATATGATAAGAGCGTGCATTCGGGAGATAATAAATCAAAGCTAACACACCACATGGTAATGGGACATTCACAAAAATCTGCAAGTCGGCTGCCTTGCAAGGCTTTTTTTTTTCAATATAAAACTCTCGTTCACATACTACATTTTTTTCCCGCTAAGTGCGGTCTTCTTCAGAGAGGAAGCACGATCGGAAAATTTCTGTCGTCATTGAACACACACACCTGGCCCCCGAGAAGGAATCTGTTCATGCCATTCAATCGGCCTTTACCACCACCAAACACTCGCAGTACGCAGCGTGCAGGGTTCGGCGGTGGTAAAGGCGAAGCTGTCGCAGGGAAACAATGCTTCTTTTTACTAGTATGTGGTCGAGAGTATTTCTGTTGGAAATACCTTTATCTGCCATGTGCCTGAACGTTTTTGCAAATGACACATTCTGAGCGTATTCCTCCACGTGGTATTCTGATGAGGCCCGAAGGCCGGATCCCGGTCAAAACGTCAATAAATCGATTTACACGCGCGTCGTCACGATACACAGAAATTTAGTTATATATAAAGTTGTTCTTTGGCCTTAATATTTTCTTCTTATTTAATAACTTTCATCACTCATAGCAGCTTAATTGATTCAGAAATGAAATAGAGTTGTAGAAAGCAAACGTTTTCAACCTCTACGAAGATGTACAAATATTATTCGTCAATTAATTCTATTGTGCACATCAACACGCACCGATAACTGCCACTTAGACATAACAATACACAGAGGTCACAGAGCACTGACGCGCTAGAGGCATTGTATCCAGCGCTGCCGTCGAGATATTCTGCTGTGTGCATTGTCTCCCTAATGGATTAAGACATTCGTACAGGCAAAAAATCAGTGACACTAAGGAAGTCATGTATGAAATGTAATGTTCAAGTGAGATGCGGCATAATTAATTGTTCCGATTGCATATTTGATGTGTTTTAATGCGTGCTTGCAATGCGCCCAGCAAAGCTGAGCAGTCAGATTAATTTTCCACGTGGCATCAAAACAATAGATTAAAATCCATTTTGCAGGTAGTGCCTGTTGCACGTTTCCTTCTTCTCTTCTGGCTTATTCTTCATGGAAAATTAAGGACAAAACAC
Source organism: Dermacentor silvarum (assembly GCF_013339745.2). Classification (NCBI taxonomy): domain Eukaryota; kingdom Metazoa; phylum Arthropoda; class Arachnida; order Ixodida; family Ixodidae; genus Dermacentor; species Dermacentor silvarum. Next base: position 128,600,622 of record NC_051154.1, on the reverse strand, counting down.
ACTGAAGGGGTCTCATTTTCATTTCCACCTCTGAAAGTGCTTCACAGTTGGTGGGTGTGTGGTCGGCGATTCTCGGAATCCTAACCGAAAAGGAGCGCCTCCCTCTTTGTGATGAGATTAAGTGGATTTTTGAAAGAGAGCTGGTGAAAGAGATGCGAGAGCTAACTCCAGTTGCTAACAAAAGGCACATAAGTTTTAGCTGCAGTCTGCAAGGCGGAGATTTTTTCTTTCATTCGTACATTTTTTTCTCTTCGGGCTGTTTTTAGACCACGGAAAGCTCCATTCTTCTCTGGTTCGTTGTGAGAAAGGTAGGTAGGCGCTATCTTCTGCAGCCCTTGAGGGAGCACGGCTCAGCGCAAAAGACTCCCCAGTTTCCAGCGAGGTACCCGTAATCCCCACTCAATGGCCATTGACACTTTGATTGATGTTGTTCTCTCTCTCTCTTTTGCTGTTGGGCACTGCATTCCTCGTCAACTGTTGGCGATGGCGAAGGTTGAAAGACAAGATGATTAAGCGAGAGCAAGATGGCTGTCACAAAAACTGAACCACGTGACCATTTTCTTTTTCGGCCCTAACAAAGGCACTCTCCCTATAAAAGCGCGTGATTTTAGCCAGCTACACCAGAGCATTCCAGCTGCTTAGCAAGATGAAGCTATCGTCAGGCACCACTGTCTTCGCCGCCATCCTGGTCGTCGGTCTGCTGCAGACCACCGATTCCCTGTTCCTGTCCAGCTTGACGTTGCTTCCCATCTCGGCAATTGTGAGTCTCGGTGGCATCGGCGGTCTCAAGCTAGCCATCGCTATGAAGATCCTCGGCATGCTCGGCTGGTGGGATGTCAGTCGGTACGGCGTGGGCCTGCGGGCTTCCGTTGAAAGCAACAAGTTGCCAGAGCACGTCGTTCCACTCCCGAAGCCCCGAAGCGTTTTCTCCGGTCCGACCATCTCGGTGCCCATCGCCTTGCTGCCGTACATCATCGGTCGTCGCTCCCAGAAACCAGTTCCCGTCCGGCTTCCGGCTAAGGACTTCTTCCTGCTTGCAAATAAAACGGCCAATTTTGATTCTCCCAAGATCAAGTTCTCTTCGGACGGCTTCGCTACCGTCAGGGGAACTAAGGGATCCATGACCCATGCATCTGGAGAGCTGAAGAGCCCCTTGGTCAACGTAGAGGCCCAGAAGACTGCCACTTTGCGGGTAAGTAACCTTCGTGTGTTTTTTTATTGTTAAATGCACGTTTCATGGACGACGGCGGCGACTGCTTCTCGCTTAGCCAAAAGATATCTATCAAAGTTAAGCCAGCTGAAAGAAACATACAAACAAGACCCCGTGAACAACAGTCCGAAAGCCCTAACGCATAGTTCTCGGAAAGTGCAAATTAATACACTGTATGTCACCACAAATACAATTTGCGCGTCAATTAATGACAGTTAAAAATGTTTTATACACACTCCGCAGGAACTTTGCAGTACAGGGATGTTCACGTAAATATATATGATGTAGAACACATTCCATGTAGAACACAGTAGTTCGCCTCAACTACAACTGTTCTTTCCCGCGGGCAATGTTGTATTGTTTACTGTCATTTGCTGTCAGTGAAATCTGGCCGCTTTGAAGGCGGTATGACCGCCTTTCTGTCAAGGCTATTAATCTTAGAATTTTCAACGCCACATTTTCAGCGCGAGCCTATCTAAATCTAATTTTTGCTGCTTTCGTGTTCTCGCAGGGCCGCCGTAACATCGAAACGGATCCCCTGGTCATCAAGGAGGCGGTTCAGCTAGTACATGATCTGGATACGGACCACTGCCTACTGCGCTTGTCGTGCGAGGTCAGCGCAGACCCTTCGAACTACGGCACGTACGGACGGCGCGTGGCAGCCTTCATGAATGGTGTCGGACCCATCGGCAGTGACTCGGCCTTCGTGGACTTCGAGAAGGCCAACAACCAGGGGAGGTCCAGTGGCGTGTCTGGCTGCGCCAAAGCATACCCGTCGTGCGTGTACGATTTGCGTGCACTGGTGGCCCTCGTAGAGTCGTTATGAAGCTGCTGTATACGTAACACTTAGCGATCTGTGATATGTAAGTAGCATTTGACTCTAGGGACCTTAAATAAGTAAATATTGTAAATAGTATGAAATAAAGCTATTTCACTGATTCGCGTGCTGTGTGTCTGCATACTCGAGCACTTTGAATAAAGTGCTTGTGCTGGCAGGTTCGATTACCTTAAGTGGCTTTCGGCCACGTGCACCAGTGCACATGTCGGATACATGACCGGGAAGCGGACAGAAACTGACGTCATGTGCCGCTTATGTATCAATGCACTCTTTTAGGAGTTTGTCACAAAGTACAAGAAATATCGCAGAAATAAGGAGATGCCGAACTCGGCCTGTTCTGGCGCTGCATATCTGCAAAGTACCACGTCGCTGTCATTCTACTGCGACATTGTTTACTACCTATTGCACCATTCTCTGGACCTGCACTAAGAGAGTTTTCCAATAGATTTCGGCTACGGAGTGTATAATAGATAAACAATAAAGCGATAAAAATGTGGTTTCCTGAATATAGAAACAAATTATCCGGGAGTCTCCCTATACTCGGGAAGGGCCCGAAACTTGATCTGCCTTGAGTGTCTTCGCTGCGATTCTTTCACCGGAAAATGGCAGAAGACCACCAGGAATAAGGCGGGCAGCGTACCAAATTCCTAAAAAGTCACAATAATGTGCTTCTTTATTATAATTATCTGCCTTGTCTTTTCGCTACGCACCTTCACACGGGGCAAAGGAGACAAATATACGAGGACAATAGCTTTGTTGTGGGACTAGGGTTTGAACGCAGAGCTTTTGTGATGCACCCTCTTAATACGAGGTGAACAACTTAATATAGCAACGTACCGCTTTCTTTCTTAGCTGCTTTTACGTGCCTGTGAGAATAGTATACAAAAATGGGACTGGTAGTATATTGAATTTCCGAGGGTATCGCCCCTCTCGGGACCGAAATAACTTAGAGCCTATTCTGGCGAGTGCGTTTCGCCGGTGACGGGAGTGACGCTGGCATGTCACTTTTTATTTTTCTCGCATGAGTCGAAGCCCCTTCTCGACCTACACTCTTGTGGCACATTACTGAGCTTCGCCTTGTTGCAATGTGCTACGGATCTCCACAGCAATCATGCAAAGATGGCTTCAAGATTGCTTGTTCTTACACTTTTTATTACTGCCTCCTTGGAATGTATGTGTTTCCTCCGGATGTCCCGCACTTTGGAACGGCATAGACTACCTACCATCGATGCCATTACCACGGCCGCTTAATGAAACTTGCCTACCAGTTCCGCGCCTGAAAACGCAGAAGTTGTCCTTCGGCACAGGCCGATCATCTAATCATGGGTTTAATAAAAAACTTCGTCCTGCCGCCCCCACCTGACAAAGTTGTGAATAGAACAAGGTCACTAAATTTGAGGCGCCATATATACGCGATAGTTGAAAACTATGTAATCATTCTGACAGCCTTGGGCGCACAGAAATATCCGACAGGAGAATTTTTCAGGGAGAGAATTTCACAAGGAAAAACTTTATAGCATTTATTCTGTCGCCTGTCACAGCTGTCATCAATTTTTCTTGCAAGAAAACGTCTGCAAACAAGATGCCGTCATTGGTTCCCACCAACAGTTTGATCTTACCCCTTAAACGTGAGGGTGTTAGCCATGCGACAACCAAACACCCTTTATACACCCATAAAGGGGTACAAATGTTTAGAGTGTACGCCTAGGATGCCCCAACTTTACGAAACAAGTGTTTGCCTTTTGTGATTGCAATGAACGATTTCATTCTTTTCCTGCTAGACAGTATCTCGGTGTAAAATCTTCGACCATATTCAATAGCCCCAAGTCCCTCTAATGCATCCATGAGGAAAATAGGCTTCACCAATTTACCCGAGTACCGAGAATGCAGATAGCATTTACCTTCGACTGAGCATTTCTGTTAGAGAAATAGACAGGAAGGGGATAGGACCCATTAGACAGAACTCCCCAAAAGTACAGTGAAACACACCTGCGAGAAGTGCGGGCATAATGCGCCCACAGGACACGTACGCATGCACCGTCAGCATGACATGATTGGTCTGCTAGCTTATACGATACTGTTATTCTCATGCGCACACTGTTTTGCTTTTTGCCGGTGACCATGTTCGCGAAATTATCCCTGTTATCGCACGGCGGAAGATGCGAACACAGTATTCAAAATTTCTTGAATTAAAGAGCCTTGTCTAATCAGCTCTTGTGCACGACGCTAATAGTGTTGAACATTCTCGAATGTATGCGTACACCAGCGATCACTCTGGAATGTATATGTATCAATGACGGACGGACTTGATGTGCGAGTTCATATTCGACAACCGAGGACGGCGCTCGCCTCTATCGTTGTGCTTTGAGTGTTGGTTGTCATGGGGCACAAGTCCGCCAAAAAAGAGGTAATCTTTACTCAAAATTTTGGCAGTGTTAAATTCTTAAGCAGCACTACATGAGAATTTACAGCTTGTACCAGCTAACGTCGGCCATTTAGCTATTTACGAATATTAAACGAATGAGTAAAAAGGAGGGTGACAGACTGTCGTGGAGTGTACTCAAATTTACTGAATTAGGCCAGTAAATAATAATTGAGTTCAGAGAAATATCGCTAATTAATGCTAGCAAAAACACTCCAACTTGCGGAAGGCAACTGCCCACAGAACACCATTGTTATCTCATAGCCTTTTTCTAAAAATGCTTTTTCAGTTTGGTCCATGTCTGCGGGGGCACCCTTTGCCCGTCTTCTTACTGCAACATTATTTCTCGAAGTAATTACTCGTACCAGTTGGTTGTGAGCATCAGCGGCGCTGCCAGGTGTACATCATTTTATTGGAACCTTGTACATTAAACTAAATAAATATAAAAAAGGTCACGTTTCAGCGACAATAAAGGGTGGAGTTTAGCCGTGCCGCTGCGCCATTAGCTGTGGCACCTTGTTAACTTTACTATGCAAAATCCTGCTCTGACGCAACCGTCACGAAGAGTACCACGTGCAGCCATTAAGTATATAGCTGAGCCAAGTTAGGGTAAGAAATATGCTCCCGCGCGGCAAATATTTTTTTGCCTTCTGGTGCGTGCCGGAACTTACGTTCGTACTGGTGAAATTGATCTCCGTGCGTCGAAGGTGCTTGGTCACGACCCGACCGAACATGCCGGATCACCCGTAGGCCTATCTGTGCCTATCACACTGCATTTGATGTCAGCGTTATGAAGGCAGTCATTTTGGAACAACTTATAGGTCGCTTCGCGATGCGCTGCTTCTGGTATATATTCCAAATGACACCGTGGTTTCTTTTCAAATCATTTGTCACGGCGGAAAGCACCTCCAAGTTTCAGTGGTTTCCATATACTCCCGTACTCACTTCGCCTTTCTCTTTCACGTCCGCATATTTGAGATCAGCGCTATATGCGTGTCCGACTATGCGCAAACAAAACCAGTTAACAGGGGCCAAATTCACAAAGATCGTTCATAACTGTCATTTGCCATTGGCCGGCCGCCTTAGCTAATAGTATGTCCAGCTTCAGGAATGGCTGGAATTTTCTCTCACGCACAATTCTAGTGCAAGAGGTTTTGTGAATACGCATCCAGGATATCAACGCGCTGTTCAGCTGCTTTAATGTTTACCTCAGTGGCTTTGCTTTCTATCTCTCTTGCTCTGAAATTTTTCCCTGGTGATCGAACATTTTGATTAGATTGACGTAAACCATGTCCTCGGTTTTAATAATTAATATATTACGTACGCTTTCATCCGAAATTACCTTCGCAAGTGAAGTTTCTTGTTCGTCCGGAAGGCGGAAGTGGGGAGAACCTACATTGGGCTATGAAAATTTTCTCAACTGTAAAGACCGCCTGTACTCTTTATTTGCGATAGCAAGACTACATTGGGGCTGATCTGGTTTCACTTTTGACCACTTTCTATTAAGCTCACATGTGCTATAAGAGGAATTTTGTTGCTGGAAACAACTGTAGACAACTGATAAAATAGGCCCGTGCCATGGAAGTGACGTTCAAAAAAGTTTAATGTTCTCCGAAGCATCTTTTTCGGAAGCTATTCCTTAGCCACATGCATTGTAAGAGAAGCCACGATAATCGGCGCCATTCAAAGTATTTACGCTTGGTTTCGCAGCGACAGTGAAGTCGGAAAGGTAGTTCCAGCAAGGCGCTATGAAGGCGGTCCGCCCGAGGAAGATCGGTTCATCTCGGTCGCGCTCTGATACCCTTGTCGAAGTGCTGCGCGAACTGGCGAACTACCACGGAACTGCACGTGGGCGCACGCGGACAGCCGTTAACCTGTAGGTTCATGCTCTACTGGTCCTTCGAAACATGGTAGCGCACCAAAATAGAAAGCCCCCCCCACTACCTTGCGCGCGATATCTGCTATCCGAGCAACCACGCATTTGTCCCTGCAGCCGCAATCAGTGCCTGGAAGAGGGGGGAAGACTCTCACGGCTGCCCTCGTGCGTCCGTGGGGGTAATGATGCTGGACGGATGCCGACGCACATCCCCCCCCCCCTTTTTTTTTTCTTTTCTTTCTTTCTTTTTTAGAGCACGGCATCGACCAAATTGGGCAGCGTGGGGGCCGGGCGTTAGAGAGATCGGACAAGGGAGAGTGCGTGTCGCGAACCCCGCGGTGGCCCGTTGCGTAACGGCCGAGAGGCTGTTTACCCTCCGTGTTTACGCGCTCTCTTCCGGCCGCTTCCCATGGGAGCACTTCCTGCACGCGCAGCAGCCGGCTCCTGGTAAACCAGTTCCTCCTCGATGAAGGCGGCACAGCCGAGAGATGCACGTCGAATTTTCCCGCGAGTTCCCTTTCATGATTGACGTCGCAGAGGAGAATTCGGCCAACAGGAAGCGATTCGCGAAGGGAAGGGGGGGGGGGGGGGAGGAGGCGGCCCGCGCGAGGATGCGTGAGGCTCGCGTAATGACCATGCACTTCCACCTATCGCTCGCTTTGTTCCTTGCTTTTCCGCCCTCCTCATTCTCGCGGCGACATCGTGTCGCGTCCCGTATATAAAAGCACCAGGGCCCGGTCAAAAGTCATCACTGGCCTGCTGAGCTGGGAGTCATGCGCGCCTGTGTGAGTACAAGCACGTCTCTCCCGGGATTAGTGAGTGCATCTCTAGGAGTGCTACGGAAGCAGACAGCGGCGGAACCGAGCCTGCCAAGGGTTTTTCTAGAGCAGCCTCTTCCATCGTGAAAGCAGTGTTCTAGTGTTCCACTATGCGCACCTGTACTGTAGTTAGCCTAGACGCGGCTTCCAACACTTTGTCGCAAACATGCTTTCCTTTTACTCAAGATGCATCAGAGTATCGACCAACTTCAGTCTCAACGTGCGAGAGACATTTATTATGATAGAAATATGGGGAGCTTAGCAGGAGAATCACGGCAGTCATTTTTCGCGTCCCTACGATATGTTAGTCGAAAAAAAAAAAAAGCTCAGCTAGAGAAAAGTCCCAGAGTTTTGAAAGCAACATTTGCGTGAATTTGAGCAGGTTTTGTCAACTCTAAATAACCTATAGTTACAGCTTCTTGCCGGTTGAACACTGCATTCTAGGCACATGAAGCTTCTTACCAAGGCTAGGGCATGCTACATCCGACCTCGATGGAGTGTGCTGAAGCCTTGCTTTGAAGCTCATTGAAAATTTAAAATTTCAAGAAGTTCAGTTTTGTCTTACGGAATGCTCGCCTGATGAGAATGTCCGTATAAAAATTATGGTTGACTATTTTACTGCTTTAAATCTATTAACAATGCTGTAAAATTGCTTGATAAAATGAAACGTGGAACTAATCAGCAAGAGCATTTCTATTCCCAGTTCGCACTACGCTCCTAACGGCGACGAAAAGGCTTAATATGTGACAGCTTCTTTCTTTCTTTATTTCTTTCTTTCTTTTCCTTTTCTTTTCTTTTCTTTTTTTTTTTTTGACTCTCAGTTGTACCGCGCATGGTTTCGCATATTTTGAGCGATACGCTGAGTACATGTAGGTCCATGTTTTCAAGTAGTCAGCTTGCGGCGAAATTTACGGACTTGCGCACGATTCTACTTCGAGGAAATTTTGCGGCAAAATTTAGCCGAGTTTCTTCACGTAGCGGCATAGTTACCGCGAGGCTTAAAGCTTCACTGACAGGGAAAGGAGCGCACGCCGTGAAATGCAGCGCAGTGGCGGGACTTGTGTTGCGGCGAAGCCCATCTTTGAGTATGTAACGTCCCGTTCTTATCAGGTGGTCGGTTGTCGGTTCATTTCTTTCTGTTTTACCGCTCTCTTTATGTTTTCTCCTTTGTCCTCGAGGTGGTTAGCCAGATTGACATAGACAATTAGCGCTAATTAACGGAGTGGCAATCGTTCGGTTATAGAACGCGTTGCCACTTCACCGAGCTCAGGAGATGTCATGGTCGAGCAGAGACATCATTGTTTTTTCTCCGTAGCAGGAGTACGTCAGGCGGAAACAACGGTCGCTTGCGAAAGAAGGGAGCGAGACATCTTGCAAATCACGCAGTTGCTGCGCACTTACCCGACATGCCAATTGGCTTCATGACATTTAGTTCTTTTTACTGCGATTATTCCCGAGGGCTAGATAACGTGAGACAGAGAGAAAACTGCATTGGATGTCACTTTGTAATGCGTTATTCTTTCTTTTTTTTTGGCCGGCGTTTTCAGTGACACCAAGTACAGCAGGCTCGTTAAGAAAGTGGGATGCAAGCTCATTAATTTCTTTTGTCAGCGTCACGAAAAAGGGCCGTTAGACGTGCGCGTAACTCACATACTGATTTCAAATGTTCATTGTGTCTATCGCAAAAAATGTGCAGAGAGGTACAAGCATTACTTTCGCGTCACCAGGTAGGGGATCAGAAAGCACGTAATCTCCGTGTGTCAGAATATATTGGTCAAGTTGTATGAATTGATCTCGCGCCCAAAGGTTAGTAGAAGCGACAGCTGTACCCCGACATGCGCTTGTTCCTTTTATTTTACATTGCCTGTCATGACAACGCGTTGATTTAAGGTGCAGGCTAGCCTCATTGTGCATTAGGCGCATTTTCTGGTAATGATGAACGTTTCTAGCTGGGAAAATGAAGTTGCAGAATTTTTAAAAAGGTGTTCATGTTGCTTTTGTTAGGCTTGCTCCAAACTGGACGAACTTTCTTTGCTGAATAAGACAACATGCTTATAACTATATGTACTCTTGGAAGTCTGTTCCGGTGCTTCTAACTCAGCGTGCGAGGAGAAGATTGGGCATCTTTGGAAACCAACAGCGCGAGTCGGACGAGGTACAAAGGAAGCAGACAACGCAGGCACTTCTTTCCAACTAAATGATTTATTGCCCAAAAAGCAGTAGATACATAAAAGGGCGTGTGATACGCGCAAAAAAGAAATGTCAAGTTAAGGCACATAAGCAAAATATGGCAAACATAAATCATTTTTCTTTATTATACAATACAGTGGAAGGGTGGCGGAAACAGGAGGTAATATTTTTGACCGCAAAGTGAGCTCGTAATCCTCGGCCTGCATTTGTTTATAGGAGGCGTGCACTTATGTTATAGTTTGCAGCCAGCACGAGGAAAAGCTTTGCGTTATCCCGGTCTGTTTATCTATTGTGGTGCTGTGGAGGCTGCGAACACTGCAACAATATGTAATCCGGGACGTATCTCGAATACTCCCTGAAGGTGTTTCTGCGTTTCATGTGCGCAATGATGAGAGTTGTGCCTTCGTTCAAATTCCTGGTACTGTCAGTCGGACTTCCTGGTACTGTCAGTTGGCTGAGCCAAGCACCAATGGGGAAACAAAACTCTCGCTGCAGCTGCGTAATCTGATGGAAGGTATACACGATAAGGGCAGTATCGTCTGAGGCACGTGGTCGGTCTTCTGGCAGTGAGGCGAGATACTGGAAAGGGGCGCGAGCAAGGTTCCTGACGTGTGCTTTTTTTTTTTTGCGTTCGGGTAGCCTATTAGATAGACTATAGTTCTCGCTTACGTTCCCTACCCCCCCCCCCCCCCCCCTACATTTTTTTTTCGTGCCGTTGCTTTATCTCTCCGCAATCCTTTCCATCTTTCATTCCTCTCCCCCCACTGCAAGTTAGCAAACCAGAATCTCTTCCGGGTAACCTCCCTGTCTTTCCCACCCCATTTCTCTCTCTCTCTCTCTCATGTGCGCGATAGAAAGGAAAACTTCCAGACCCCGGTTATATTTGAAGGCGACATGTTACCGCCGCTCAACTCGCCAGAACAACTGATCTATTACTGAAGCACTTACACATATATTCGCGTCGCACTATATCGCTGGACACTGCGTGGAATTAAAGCCTATATCTGTATCGTGATAGTCGACACATATCTGAAAGGAAAAACTGTCAGCGAAAAAGGCACGCACTTTCACCTTGCTTAATGTTTTCGTGCTGGAGTTAAGGCAATTGTCTGTGAAAATTTACGATCATCTCAGGAACCATGTGAATCAGCCGTGGACAAAACGTTTATTAGCCAAACTTTATGGTTTGGCAAGGCCTTGTTTTCTGGATTAAATTGAGCTAGGTGAGATAAGCTTTAATTAATCATAAGTGTTCCGCACCTGTCATTGTATTGAGTAATTTACTAAATAACCTTGGCTGGGAACCCGTATGCCATAAAATATGCATGCAGATCCCGTCACACTGAAAGAACGTCTTGTGTGAACGAGGCATGCGCATGTGACTTATGTATTAATGTTCTCATGCAGGCGATCGAGGCTAGGTCAAGTTGAATAAACACGAACGCTGGGCCTAGGAAGCAACATTTTCATAGTGTGCTGTAGTCGGAGTAGTTTTAGTGCGGTGCCTCGAGTTCGCATGTGCGAAATTGACATTTGCATAGATAGCGGTCAGTCACTAAACGAAAAATGCAAGTCAAATAAACGCTGGCAGAATACAAAAGTAGCACCAGACCTTTTGTGTGCTGCAATAATTTCGATTACTGGGCTGCAGAAAGACTACTCAGTGTCATTCCTGTGTATTCGCACAAACTTCGTTGTAAACGGCCCTTTCAATGCTCTGGCAAATATTCATGATTCACGGCGTGCTTACGTTATTTCATTGCAGATCTTCGTGCTGCCTGCCCTCGTGGCAGTCGCATCCGCCGGGCTTTTCGGTGGCGGAGGAGGAGGCGGTTTCGGCGGTGGCGGTGGCTTTGGCGGTGGCGGCGGTTTTGGCGGTGGCGGTGGCTTTGGTGGCGGAGGCGGCGGCGGCGGTGGTCACGTCGTGACCTCATCCGTCTCCTACATCGCCAAGCCCGTGGTCAGCGTCGGCTACGTTGCCAAGCCCGTGGTCAGCTACGTCGCCAAACCCGTTACGACGGTGACGCACGCGCTCAAGCCAGTGCTCACCTACACCATCTCCAGTGGCGGTGGAGGATTCGGGGGCGGCGGCGGTGGTGGATTCGGTGGCGGTGGATTTGGTGGCGGTGGATTCGGCGGCGGCGGTGGTGGCTTCGGAGGCGGCGGTGGTGGTGGCCACGGTGGATGGGACTGGTGGTGAAAAGACAGCCGCCTGCTAGCCAACGAGTATTGCTCTATTTGGTCAGTTTGACATGTGCACCTTCAGCGACAAAAAGGTCCCAACCAGCCACAAGCCAGAAACCGCTGCCAAAGACGCTGAACAGCGTGTCTGCTGTGCCTTCAGGAAGAAATAATGATACTCCGCTTCAGGAAGTTTCAGAGTCTGAACTCCGGGTACCTGTCAATAAAGTGTTTTTCTAATGTTTCGGAGTTTCTCTCCGTGTTTCTTAAAATATGCATTATCTAGCTATTTCGCACGTCATCGAAAGGGACAGAGTGTGAGAGTAATTTTATAATAAAAAGAATACAATAAGTGAAGGGGATAATATTTTTTGTGGAGAGAAACAAAAGGAAGGAAAGTTTGGAGATTTAGTGAGGAAGGAAGAAGAAAATCGACGTTCGCTTCACACCCACACAAGGCAAACTACTGTAAACGGAGTTGACAAAACAACGCTTTCAAGTTATTTTTCAAGAATTAAGGAGCACTCTACAGTTTCATTCCTAGTGACAAGCGCTATAGGGTTCAGCGCTTTCAATTTAATTCTTTTGAAAACTTGGCGTACTCTAATCGGTGTTTATATGCAACTGAAGTTTATTTTACGGCATTTGTGCACAGGAAAGGTAATTGGTTCTTGAGCAATACCCGTTCTATTACTTCCTATAGGTAGACTCACTGTGCCCTCTGTTCCCATCCTTTAATTATTGGTTTAAATTTGCTGTAGTGGAAAATAATTCAAAGGTAATGGTGGGCGGTGCTGCCACGAGGCATATGCATAGAGCTGACCATATAACTTCGTGAATGTCATTATTTCTTTTTGTTTTTTTTCTTTTTACTATCGCAGTGATGTAAAGAGATCTTGGCCCCAGAGGACGGTGCTGGTTACTCCTTGTCCCATAAACAGAGCATAAATATATCACAGGCGTTCACAAACAATTACCAAGAAATAGTACGCCAACAAAAAGTTACAAAAAGCTTACAATATTCCCAATAGAGGTGACACGCGTTACGAAGTGGTGATGCCCACGCACACATGAATGTCCGAGCAGACCATAGAGCGCAGAGAGGATGCTCGTAATATGGCTTTATCTGCTCAGTTATGTGTTTAACGGATTCGCCATTTGTCGCTCTTCGCATGTGCGTCAGAGTCTACTTTAGAGAACCTCAACGTTCTTGAAGAATTCGCACATCTTCAGATTCACATTCAACCTTCTTTTTTTTTACTTATTACGTTTAACACATTAGGCAGATGTGAGCTTTACGTGTTTTTGAGTGCGTGATTTCACCCACAGGACCACAAAAAATTAAATTTAAATTATGGAGTTTTACGTGCCAAAACCAGTTCTGATTATGAGGCACGCCGTAGTGGAGGACTCCGGAAATTTGGACCACCTGGGGTTCTTTAACGTGCACCTAAATCTAAGTACACGGGCGTTTTCGCATTTCGCCCCCATCGAAATGCGGCCGCCGTGGCCGGGATTCGATCCCGCGACCTCGTGCTCAGCAGCCCCACACCATAGCCACTGAGCAACCACGGCGGGTACCCACAGGACCACAGACACGTTGCGAAATCACGAAGCACTTTGTTGAACATTTTCTTTTTTTTTGATCCACACTTCGAAATTTCACCACCCGAACGGTAGCCTGTTGTCTTGAAAGACATTGGAAGGAATTAGAAAAGATGTGGAGCGGTTGAATTGATCTTAGAGTGGAATCGGCCAGGATACCTTGGAAAGGTCAATGCCAGGAAAGCGACAGCAACTACCTGTTTCATCGATGATGTCGTAAATTCTGGGTGCTGGCTAGGGAAGTAAATCGGTCTGATGATTAACGAACATGTAGTCGGTACGCAACCTGAATACCCTGTCCTCCTCAGGCTCTATAGTAATCGGGGACTCACAAGAGGATGTAGAAGGCGAAATAATCTCAGCGTTAAGAAAACCTCGAAATTATTGCTTGAGCTACCTTCTTTCTTTCCATAGGACGTGCCGTATGGTTTTCTTAGTGAAAAAATAGTATCGCTGAGCTTGAAAGGCACGCTCGTAATCGTGCCACTGGTGGATGCTGTCCAATGCATAATAGTTCTAGGTAATGCGTTGGCGAGTCTTCACTTGTTGTAAGTACCAATGACGTTGTATAAGCTCCGGGATACTAGTCACCAGCTTGATTGGGGCTATAGTGTCCGAGCGTGTTTCATTTATACACCATTGCGCCATGATATATTTATTGTCTTCCTCTTCACGGGAAAAAGTGTGGGGAGGGCGGGTTACTAGCCAAAAGAAAATTGAATGTGGTGTCACGTACAAGGAGCACATCAACATTCGGCTTCTTGCCTTCCCAAACATATACCTGAATCAAATACTCGGGAACTTCCACCGTAGCTGAACACGTTGTCTGCGAACATTTCTTCTCCTGGAATCAGTGGAGAATTCACAATGCCGACCGATAACCTAGTGAGCCTTCTGCTGATGGTCATTTGTACATGGCGCAAACCTACCGCTGATTTTTCCAAATGAACAATTTCTCTTGGCGTTGTCGGGTGGAATAGAGCGCCCTGTCTTTCTGCTCGTGATGTCCCTTCGCATCTGAGTCTTGCCATCATACACTACTACTGTTGCAGCTGAAGCAAATTTGATCACACCGTTAGACTAGCGGCGGAGCATCGTAACTTGGTGATACTTGGTTGGACGTACGGCGGCAACATGTCGGCGTAGATTCCCCTCAAACATTGTTACAGTCGCTCTACCGTCGCATGTGGTCATGGAAAGACTTGGCGAGAAGAACTCTTCGTCATTTCATAAATTATTTGCGCGGATTTTGTCCCATCGGGATCAGCAGGTAGCAAGAGTCAGCGCTTTTCAAAGTAAGGTTCGACTATTGCTCTTTCTCGGTGCTGGAAAAAGATGTCCTCGTCCTAAGGTTCAACAGGATTCTTGTCAAATGAACGAGCAAAACTAGTTTTATATTCAACAAATGGCTCAAATGTGTGACTTGGCATCTGTAAATCACTCTTATTGGGGCGCATAACGTAAAACTATTTCATTTTGATTTTATTCTGATCTTCTGCCGTCAAACTTAAGTAACCGCCGACGCATGTATCGGGGGACAATCCATAGCGTTGTTTGAACAGCCCAATCAAACGCCCTCCTCGTTTATAGGAGGTCACGTTTGCTTTCAAAGCGGATAGCGTTGCAGACCTTGAAAGGTTTCTCTAATCTAACTTGCAGACAAGAGGGCAGGAGCACGCAGAAGTGGAGAGGGTCTCAGTGGGTCCGAGCTAGCGCAATGAAAGTAGATAACCAGATGAGGAGGTGATGTCGGCGTCTGTGATTGCCCGCTTCCCCTTTTTTAGCTTGCGGTGGCTGGTCGACAATCGCGGCAGCGTGCAGCAGAAGGTTAAAAGTGCCATAAAACGGATCTTCAGCGTAGAAGGGTCGGCAGACCAAGGTCGTAAATGCGCCGAAAGAGCTTGACAACGTTATACTGCAACGCAAAATGTTTTATTCTACGTAGAGAAATCCTCCCCAGCAGCTGCGAGTAGCCAGCGCCAGAGCAATCGGCAGGTAGCCATATTTTATTCCTGTCAAAACGGGGTAGTACGCGGTTATTCCAAACAATTCAGTTTTGGGGTGCTATGCAGGATGCACCGAATTGCTCACTAGCCTCAGTTTTCTCGACGCCAGTCAGTGAACAGAGATGGCTTGGAACGCGTGAAAGCCGCAGACAATAAAATGTCGAGATAAAGCCACGTGTGTCAACACGAGCGCGCCCTGGGCACACCGCTTCCTCGTTTAAAACACAGAAGTCTGGGTAATGCTATGTATCAGCGCTTCTTATTGTTATCAACGCAATATCGCAATACCGTGACTGTCCCGCAGTCTATCTACACACTTGGCGTAAGCCGTTTGTCACGCCTTTCTGGGGCGCGTCATGGGCGTGTCTCCTCTTTCGGATATTATCTGTTATCCAACGTTGAATGCGAACAGTGCAGACGTGGGGCATTTTTGCACCAAGCATTCCCTTTATTGCTAGAGCAATTATTTGGACACTCCAGGCGCATTTCTGCCATTCGCTTCGTCGACGCCGTGAGGTTCCGCATAAAGTTCAAGGGCGATAAAATCGTCGCCGCGCACCGTATGCTGTATGTGCGAATGAAAACGTGCGAGGGTGAGCCGGCGATGGCATGCGAGGGTGAGCCGGTGTTCTACTCCAGGCGGTCCGGGCTCCCGCGCGGCCGCTGTATCTTGAACACCGTCTGCGCCGGAGACAGTCCGCCGTGCGATGTGTTTTCGCGGCTTAGTTCGCGTTGATGTGAGACACAGCACGAAGCTCAATTCGCTCGCTGCTGCTGCCGCGCTTACTCACTCAAGTGTTTTGACAGCGAGTTTCCGCGGTCACCCAGTGAGATGTGTTCATGTTTGCTAGTGCGCGCGTGGCACCATCATTGTTCATTTAGTTAGTGTGCCTATGCTTACAAGCTTATACGGCCGATAAAACTACTACCCTTACTTTGTGTAGCTGTCCATTTATTTGCGATCGCAATCGATGCTTCGCCTTTCGGGCGAAACTTCGACTTTTGTTGCCAATACGTTAAAAGATAAATTTTTGTTCTATAACGTACTTGCACAGGTAATGCACGGGGTGGAACGATAAACAAATGAAAGAAGGCAACGACGGTTTGACCACGTGACTCCTCCTTTTTCGGTCACCCATGAGGTAACGCCTAAGTGTTGATAACCCAAGAGGGAATCTAGATAAGCCAATGAAACTGGAGCGTGCCGAGCGCTGAATTTTAGGTCTTGATACTGTTCTTTTGAGGGCGTCGCCAGAGCTCGCGAAGATTCCGAACTTTGCCTAACTCAGGTCTTCCAGCATACTACCCTTGTTCGGCATATTAATGCATCTTTAGTGCGTATATGTCACTTGGACGTGGTGAATTTTCGAGGTTTCGTGCCGTAGCGTGACAGACAGGCGACATGGGCGCAGCCCGAAAAATTCTTACCATTAGCGGAGGGCAAATGGCGAAAAAGGCGTAGAATCGCAAATATTGTTTTGCGCCCTACTTTTGCATAATCAGTATATACACGTCACGTCAAATGGGGAGTTTTCGCAGTTTTTGTGACGTATCGTGATAGACAGACGAAGTGGGTGAGGCCTGAAAACATTTGACCAATCGTGGAGTGCTAATGACAGAAATAAAATTGAATTAGAGTGGAATAGCTTTACGCAATAGTACCTCTTCTTCGTGTTTTCCTAAAAAAGCGGTGCATATTTTTAACGTGGTCCAAATAATCTCTCCAATTACTCCAAAATGCATACTTTAAAAACTGAAGTTATGTTGTGATTGGGTGATCACACGCGATGACGATAGTCGCTGCTGAAGATGCGCATCTGGGAAGGCCAAGGCATATTCTCAGTGCTTGAGCTTGAATCGACTGGAGGACGTGTACGTTTGTTCTTAATCTTTGAGTGTCAATGTAGAGTGAATACTTGGGCCGTGAACATATCGTTTGCATTCGGACGCCTGCAGAATAATTTTGACTGAACTCTTGCAGCTGATTTCTTTAAAGGTTAGCTG
Source organism: Dermacentor silvarum (assembly GCF_013339745.2). NCBI lineage: Eukaryota > Metazoa > Arthropoda > Arachnida > Ixodida > Ixodidae > Dermacentor > Dermacentor silvarum. Next base: position 128,583,472 of record NC_051154.1, on the reverse strand, counting down.
GTGTTTGCTTTGTCAGTTAGGAGCGTCAAAATGCCTCGTGTGCTGCCCTTTCCGGGAATGCCGATTGCAACGCCTCCGTCTTCCTGGCATTTCATGAGTAGACGGCCATCTTCGCATCGAGCGATCGTCAACCATGCTCACATTTCTCAAAACTGCGCGTTGCGCCTAAATATAACGATGTCTTTATTATTTTGTTGTCGACCGACAGAAATGGCAAGTACTCACGAGAGGAGGTTAGCCGGGGTTCACCGAAGTTCACTGAAGTTCACAAGTTCACTGAAGAACTTCACCTTCCCGCTAATATGTTAGTAGGTATTACTAGAGTCGCCTAAAAAACTTCTGGAGGCACACCGTAATAATTTTGACCAACTGGGGACCCCCAATGCATGGGACATGTTTTTTTTTTCCATTTCGTCCCCATCGAAATGCGACCGCCGCGGCCGGGATTTGACCCCACGACCTCGTGCTTATAGCAGCAAGCTTAGTGGCAAATGCAAGTTGTTTCAGAAAATTAGATCGAAATTCTTTAAACATAGGGAATGTGTAATAAATGAAGCGATTTCCTCGGCATGGCTTTTATTACAGAAGCGTACATATAAATGTCCATCGATGTTGTAATTAGACATCAAATTAAAAACAATTACACCATCTTCCCGTAGGGAAACCTTGAGTAGTATGCGAAGCAGCCATGGGGTCGACTCAAGTTCCCATTAGTTTTCAGTTCGTCGTTTCCGTTAGGTTGAGGTACGTAGCTACCCGCTTCGCGAGCCCGAAGTTCGAGATCGGCCTGTCGCCGCTGCCGTTTCGTGGCAGCGGCTCGAGCCCTCTTCTCCGCGGCGCTGACACTGGCGCTGTCCGTGGCACTCTTCGCGGCTGTTGCGGGAGGAGAATGAGAGGAGCGGATGCGGGCGCGCGCGTCATTATATCGCGAGCTACAGTGGCGCCCCCCAGCGGAGTATGCAGCGCCTACCGTCGCACCTCTAACCTAAACTGCTTCGCATTATCGCGCGCGGAGCGGCAGGTGTTGCCATTCGTTGCGCAATCCGGAGAGGAGAGGAGGAATGCCGAGAGGAGAGGAGATGAGACAAGGAGAGGAGGGGGAAGAGGATACGCATGCGCAGTAGGGGTGTGGACGCCGCACGGCGGACGGATGGATGGATCGAAGGAGGGAGGGAGTGACATAGCCCCGACCATAAGATGCTTCGCATTCAAAAGTCGCAGTTTCGCCCGAAAGATGAATCATCGATTGCGATGGCAAATTAGCAGAGAGCCATACGAAGTAAGGATAGCACTTTTATCGGCCGTATCAACTTGTAAACATTCGCTTGCTAAGTAAATTAACAAGCATGGTGTCAGCGCGAACCGAAAACATGAACACATAACACTCGATGACTGAGGACACTCGCTGTCAAAACGCTAGCGTGAGGAAACGCTGCAGGAGCAGCGAGCGAAGTGACCTTCGTGCTGTTTATCCCTTCAACGCAAACTGAGCGCTGAGAACACGCATCACGCACAAGCTGTACGAGCCGCCGAGGCACCTATAGACTTTGCCCCCGACGCAGTACGCTCTCAAGATACGGCCGCGCGGCCGCGCGCAGTCGTCACATACGCAGTTGCAGCCGGAGTAGAATACCCCCCCCCCCCCCCCCCCTCCGTCCCCTCCCTCCGATGCCTCGCCAAGTTGGGTGACTCGCGCGCAACGGAAGACGGCGCATTTCCTGCCCGGCTTTTCTCTTTTTCGCGCGGGATTGAACCGCGACTGTCGGCTCCCCGCGCACGCTTGCACGCCTGGAGTGTCCATATAATTGCTATCGCAATAAAATTAGGGTAATAAAACTTTTCGCATAAATTGTCAGGCGACTGATCTTAATGCTCTTAATGCAATTCTTGACGGCCGTCATTCTCGGAGTTCCCAACCGGTTCCGGACGCGTAAAGACTGACACCGCTAATTTGTGGACCGTAATTAATTCTAGCCAATTTCAATCAAAAAAATTGGAGGACGCTTAAGCTTCGCCTTTAAGAGTGGAACGTGATAGCATTCAAAGATCCCTGACTGCTTCTCACGCTTCCCGGCAACTGCAGCTTATGTAACCGTAATTTTTACCGGGAAACGCTCGCGGCGAACGCTATGGACGAAGGCGAGTTTTCTGGTAGAAATGCAGCCTCTTGGGTGGGCCGATCCCGGAGGTATATAGTGCACAGCCAGGCCAAAAAAAAAAAAAATGACATCATTTCCATGTTTCCGTTATTGTTTCGCACTTTTAATATTTCAGTCGGAGAATATTTAACATAAAAGGTATGCGCTGTCGGTGTTTTGTTTCATGACATTTGTTTGTGGGCTGTGATTCTCAAAATTCCGAGGAATAACTTTGTCAAGAATGTAAAACAAGGTATGAGCAAATTTAGCGATAGAATGGCGTGGCAATATAACCCGCATATACCGCATGTAATATGGCAAGACGTGGCATATACATATACCTAAATATATACGGAAATTTTCACTCATGGGACGTCGATTCCGACCCCGACACTGAATTTTATGCTACACGCGGCGCTATCATGTTAAAACTGAAATTGCGCTACCGAGCCGCGCAACTATCAATTCCACAGTAGAGGCCCGTGAGTGACGTGACTGTTTACGCCTCCCCGTCGGGCGAACATGAACCGAGGGACCTTAGCAAGCCACGACCTCGCTCGCTTCATGCTCGCCCTATTTCCCCCTGTAATTATTGCATTTTGAAAGTAATTTCCGAAGCATCCAGTATACCGCGCTTGTTTCCGTTTGGAAAAAAAAAAAATCTTCTGGAGCACATAGTGCAAGTTCAGTCGGTTGAAGTGGGTGGCCTGCAGAGGCGCGAGACAGCACAATGTGCAGATTGCTAATTAAAGAAACTCACTTTTTACTTGTTAAATTATTCAGGTGAGGGTACATCTTGGAATTATAAAACTGAAGCCGAGCAGTAGTGAAGTCCTTTCTGCTTAATAGGAATCCTAAAGCTGGCGTCATCTTCTATACACACATACAGAATCTGCTAAAAAATCCGCTGGCGTAACAGTTAAGATCATCCTGGACAGCTTGACGCACACTTCGCGAAACTGAGAGGGGGGTCGTTAGTGAACTGTTAAAGCCATGATGTGATATCTAGAAAAGTAAAATTACAGCGGAAGTTTTTTTTTCTTCTAGCAATGTAATGCGGTTATGCAATCTCACAGCGTGGCATTTTTTTTTTTGTTATAACTCAACTAATGTGACGTGAGTAGCGAATAACAACATTGAGTATTGCTTGAATAAACAATCTTTAGGTTATATAACTGTGGTTGATATAGGTCACGTGAATGGGTAGATTGCAGTGGAGCTGGTTTAGGAAGTCATTAAATTGAGACCGCCGAGCCTGTGTGATTGAAACTGTAAGGGGAAATGGCGATAGAGCCGGCGGTTAAAGGTTGTTCAATAAGAGGCGAGCAGAGAAAGTAAGCAAAAAATGGAAATATGTACAAATAGTATTAAAACAGTCTAGTTATAAAGAGCTGATATTTGTGACGACAACGTACGGTTTACAAAAGGAAGGAAAGTTGAAGGTATGAAATGATTTAGAATACAGGGAAAAGCTTGAGAAGGATCCAATTTCAGGTTTGGGGTGCCATTCTTAATCTACATCACTGATCTGGGAGTCACGCGATCTTGTGCCAAAGATGACTGGACGAGACAAGACGACGAGGGGCGCTGTTTATTGTATAAGCTGTCCTTATGTACGTTTTAGATATTAAGTAAATAAATAAAGAAGAAATTTTACATTTTACGCTACCTTTATTGTGACCCGCTAGAAGCATCTTGTAGAGCGCAGTAAAGTTATATACTGCGCATAATTTTTTTCTTTGCGGTATCGGAGAAGACGAAGAGAAGTCTTGCTTGCTTGGTTGGCCCTTGGGTACATTCGAGGATTTATTTCAACCACGAAAGGGATGTCATATTTTCAGATGCTATATTAAATGTGACCTGTTAAAGCTATCATAAACTCGGAGAGTAAGCCTATAACGCAACTTTTTTTTCTCCCGCAAATGCATGCGGTTGTGGAGTAGCAATGCGCACGAGTGGACGAGTTAAATAACATGTTGGCTCCCACTGGCAATATTTCCCCCTTGCTGTTAATTTGAATTTTATAAAGAAGTGGCGCACGTACTTCAATTTTTTTCGGGATGAGTGTTTATAGGAGTATCTAATCGCGATAAAATGGGAATAGCTCTATTGAGATGCCATGTATTTGCTAAATCACCCACCCATATAGGGTGTTGTTTAGTTGGTTCCAAGCGGATACGCCTTGCGAACTCACCGCCTACAACTAGCAAATTTAAATATGCGCTGAAGTGTAATTATTTAAAAAGGTATTTAGTGTAATTATGTTAATTATTCAAATAAGCATTTCGAGTTCTCATAGAAGCAATGACCGCCTCAACGAGTAATTTAGCTCAATGATTGGAATTGTGCTGTGTGCCACAGAAACGCCAAAGCATAAAAGTGTCAAACTCATGAGACCAGATAGAATTCGCTGAGTTATCAAAACTGGGGCGCTATAACGTAAAATGATTCCCCCCAAACTGTTTTAATTCCAAACTCCTGACGTCAAATTTACGTAACCACTGACGCAAGCATCGGGCGGTGACCCGCAGCGTTGTCTGAACAACCCAATCAAACACTCTCCTCGTTTATAGGAGGTCACCTTTGTTCGCTTTTACAACCAATAACATTGTCTACACTTAGCAGCTTTTCTTATCTAATTGGCTGACAAGAGGCGAGGAGCACGCTCTAGTGGAGAGGGTTTAGATGGGGCCGAGCCAACACAGTGAAAATGGATAACCGCATGAAGAGGGTGGTGCCGGCTTCTCCGATTGGTCCGCTTCGCGTTACTTAGCTTGCGGTGGCTGGTGAAAATCGTGGCGGCGTGCAACGGAAGGATAAGAATGCCGCTAAAACGGATCCTCAGCAAGTAAGAGTTGGCATAGCGATGTCGTATGCATGCCTAAAGGGCTCGATAACGTTTTACTGCCACGCAAAAGGGTTTATCATGCGCAAATAAATACATGCTCACCGGCAGGTGCGAGTAGCGAGGGCGTGAGAGATCGGCGGGCAGGCATCTTCTATTCCTTTCGGAACGGGGCAGTATGTGGCTAATCAGAAAATTTTTCAGTTTTGTTCGGCATATTAATGCATTTTTTCGCGTACACGTCACTTTGACGTGATGAGTTTCGCGGTTTTGTGAGGTCGCGTGACAGACAGGCGAAGTGGGCGTAGCCAGAACACATTGGACCAATAGCAGAGAGCTAATGGTGAAAAGGCGTCGAATCAGCAATGATTATTTTTCTTTTGTGCGGCTTAATTATGCATAATCATTGTGTACACGTTATATCAGTTGGGGAGCTATCGTGGTTTTCGTGACGTCGCGTGACAGACAGGCGAAGTTGGGAGTGGCCCGAAAGTGGTTTGACCAATCGTGGAGGCTGATTGCAGAAATTGGAATCAAAACATTTTGGAATCATTTTACGTTATAGCGCCCCTGATCAACATGAACAAAGTAAAGGATATTCGAAATTATAACGTGGGAAAGATTGAGGAAGCTGTAAAATATGGACGCAGCATGAAGTCAGTGAGAACGCAAACGCTTTTGCTTTAGTGTTCCTTTAACTTACGTTGCAGTTAGTGGGGTCTCACTGACTAATCTTTCAATCATGCTCGCTTCCTACTCATACGGGGCCCGTTTGTTTTCCGCGCTCACTCTGATTACTCCGAGGTGGTGGCGATGGGGGTGGGCTGTGTAAAACACCCTAATGGTGGCTGCCGAGACTGCCCTGCGCCACTCGAGCCCGCCGCACTCGTACATGGTTGGGGCTCCTGCGCTTGCCTCAATCTCCGGCGCTTACACTTCCCATGGGGACGGACATGTTCCGCCGTTGTCAAAGGGCGTTGGCGAGGAGTGGCATTCTTCTGTCTTGCTGTCAGCGTCTATTCACGCCGTTTCTGGACCCTACTTGTAGAACGCGGGGGCGCCATGGCCGAGAAACCGTCAAATTTCTGCAACGAATTACACACTTGTAACCCTTATAACTCCCGATGAGCACCGGTTTGAGTTCGATCGATTATACCTACTATGACAGAGTGAGCTCTCTAAAAAATGCCCACCCCCACTCGTATCGACAAGCGTACTGCCGAGCTACGCCTCTGTGATCGCCGCGCGGGAGGCTAAATTTAGCTCCGATTGCGTCATGCGTGACGCGACAACGGCGCCACTGTGCACGCGAGACATGGAGGAAAGAAACAAAACAGGAGAGACCCTGAGGTCACGTTTTTGAAGCCGGAAGTGCAGTCACGTTGGTGGAAGAGCAGTCACTCCTTTGCGCCTCCAATCAGGGGTTCTGCAGCTCGCCGGAGCAGATGAGTGCGAACTTTGAACTTGCATTGTTACGAACCGCCCGAAGTGTGTGCTGCTGACGCGCGTCAAAACAAAGCCCACGAAACTTCTGTAGCAGTTTTAGTGAAGCAGACGCGCTCCTATGTTTTTTCGTGGCACGTTGAAGAAGATGACGAAGACCCGCGCCGTGATTGCTTGAGTGCATCTGTTGCTGGCTAACACTCACACTCACAGACACAAAGCACAACTTTCAAGCTTAGGCACCACACTCCAAAGTCAGCTTTTCTCGCGAACAAAAGGTGCTGCGAGAAAGACACTGGCGGTAAAAGCTTATCTCCTTTTTCAGAGACCGAAAGCAGCAGCGAAAGCTTCAGGAACGCGGTTGCTATGGCAACGTTGACATTTGGGGCACCCATCCCAGTGCTCCTTTGCGAAAAACAGCCCGTGACTTCCACCACACTTTCTCCAACACGTACGTGGTAGCCGGGGCCTCTCCTGGGTTTCATTCCTCCATGACGCGACACATGCATGGTCAAATAATGGCTTCCTTCCTCTGCACAATGATACCAAAGCAAGGTGCATGGGTGATACGGTTGCAAAGAAACGGTAGACTATGTGGTAAGTTTCTCATTCTTAAATAAAAAGTCTGAGGTATCAAAACAACGTAGCATATGTGACGCATTGGGCATTACCCCCCATGCATAGAAATGAGGTAGTTATGCGAAAATTCACACAATTCATATCGGGAACGACCCAGTCTGCTCGCTCCAAAATATAAAATAAGAGCCAAGAGGCTAAGGCCATTTCTCGAAAGGGGTAGTTCTAGGTAGCATATCGTCAGTAGCATATCGTCGCCAAAAGAGGGGTATGTGATGCAAATGTTTAACGGCCCCGCGTGAAGCACAAATGTCTTCTTGGATTCCTAAAGGAGACAGGTTTGATGGACGTGCGGTGACATACCACTGTAACAATGTAAGAGACACTGAGGTGGAGCCATTGCCAGCATCTATTGCTAGGCGAAACCTACCTGTAGCTACAACACACCACCCCACCACCATCACCCAGTGTTGCTGAAGTAAAGGGTTAAGTGCAGGATTCTACACTGTGAAAGAGTTACTGACACTTCGGTCTGTCTTGAGAAACACGAAAGAATATTCCAGGGAACGCTAAATGTTTGCAATACGCAACACAAGGGAAAAACTCACCGCGGGGCACCAGGCCCAGGTCATGGGCGAGCTGGCGGCCACAATGAAGGCACATCTTGGGTCTACCTGCGACAAACACAAAGCAGCCTCCCCCCCCCGAATATGCGAAGCAGCGATCTTATAGTTTTAGTTTGCTTCCGTTTCTTTGCCTAGTTATATTTATATTTTTGACAAAGACGACAGCGGGGTGTCTTCTTGCCAGAACGCTTCTATCTGTGTTCTCTGTTTTTTGGCAGAATCTTCAGAATTTACTGGTTCTTCACCTCCCTGTCTTGTGGTTCCCTGTCTTCCAGAAGCCCGGATGGCAAGAAGACACCAAGGTCATCCTTCTCGAGGAAGAGATGAAGCTTGCTCAGCACCCCAATGATACTGAGCTATATTCCGTGTTGGGTGAAGACTCATCGTATGACAGTCTCATCTCTGTTCGCAGGAAGATGACTAGAAGGAGGAATGTCAACACGGTTGCATCAACCCAAGCGAGCAGGCCGACTCTGCAGTGAAGGTCTGAACACTGGCCTCAAGCCATCACTTTTGTGCCCGAGGAACCCTCAAGCAACCCCCAATTGTTGAACAGGCAAGCACTATCTGTTTTCTAGGAAGGTTTCATGCCGAAAGAAATTAGGGACAACCGGATAAATACGCGAACAAAAGAAATGTCTTCGCAATCGATGTTTCCAACAGTAGTGCGCTGAAAAAACTGCAACAAATCACTGAGCTATGAGGCATCAAAGTGCTTTCCTATATCCCAATGGACGATGCATCCACTGCGGGTGTAATTTATGACATTGATGTTGCCATTTTCTCAACGCGGACTTGCCTATCCTTATCAAATCAGCCATTGAGGGTGATATATTCAAGCATGTGAGCCGCTTTGGAAACACGCTCTGCGTTAAACTGATTTTCAAAGCAGATTACACACTATCTTGTGTGAAAGTCGCTCACTTCCAACACCCTGTTCGGCTATTCGTACAAAATTCCCTTCAATGCCATCAGCGCTTTAGGCTTGGACGTGCCAAGGGATCTGTCCCAATTTTAGTACTGTGTCCTCGGTACGCTGAACCTCATGCGGAAGACACTTGTCGTGCTACTGTCCTGAAGTGAACTGTAATGGTTGTCATGCTGCCTTGTCTAAATATTGTCCTCCTATCAAGAAGGAGCTCTCATTTCTCAAGGAAATGCTTAGGGACAATTCGTAGCAAAGAGAGGCTGCTCAAACAATCCGGTGTAGGCGTCATCGAACGTCCTGTAAAAAAAAATCTGTGGCTCGAAAGGACAGTGGCCCTTCCATTATGACATTCCCATTCTCCAGTCAGGCCATAAATAGCTGAACAGCTCGAGAAAATCAGCTGAAAGGAATTTTTCTCCAGAAGAATGGTCTGCGTTTCCAAGCCAGCAACTTCCCAAAGAACTACCGATTGTAAAGCCCGCTTGGTATGTTCCCAATAATTGTGATCTGTGAGCCTAATGTATCAAAACCATTCATATTATCAGCATATCAAGCTGTCATACCCCCAACAACTGGTGCATGCAGCGAAGTCATTGTTTTTATTTGTCGTGAGCTCATCTATGTTCGCCAACCCTTTTTGCTTCACGATTACAATCAACATGTTTGCCTGGCAAACTCATATTTACACTTTTAGGCATTTATTTATCACCTTCAAGTAATTTTGATTCCAAAAGATAAGCAGACATTTTGATGGTGTGTCCTGCTTCATGGGTCATCATCAGATATTTTAATGCAAGCCATATGGCATGGGAAAGCACAAGGACAAATGCAAAAGGACAAAGACTTGCAGCCCTCGCCTGCAACCACGGCCTTACACTCCTGAATGATGACAACCAAACGTTTTTACGAGGCGTGATTTGTGGCACTTATCATGATCTAGCTTTCGTCTCCACCTCTTTCACCAGATGTGTTAAATGGTTTTTGGATATCGACACCCTCGGGAGTGCTCACATTTCCACGTGTCTCATCATTAAATGAATGTCTAGGTCCTCTCCACGGGACACCATTCTATTATTTGGTTAGAGCACCTTTAAATCGGTCAGGGAAGAGGCTTGCCAAGAAGGCTTATTCTCTGGATTAGAAGAAACAGTCAAGTGCACAATGCGGGACGCCACGCGCACGCTCACGGGTTCGTCTAAGCACACGGATTTGGATGTAGAATTGGAGCGACTTCGTGCGCTCCTCCGTCGTGCGGAGCGGCGATACCGGCGTAAAAAGTCCATTCATGACCTTAGGACAGCCAGACGAAAAAAAATCTAGCGTCGCACAGATAGACAAGCATCTCAACATTTGACGACGTTTTGGCAGTCACTAGACCACCGGAAGCCACTTTTCCACATCTGGAGAACCACACGGGGTCTGCGTTCCCTCCCTGAACCACGCTTCCCATTCAAAGCGTTGGCGCTCTTCCAGAGACGGCTGGATATTGATGTTGCAGGAGACTTTTCTGCGAGGACCACTGGTCAAGCAAACGGTCCAGGCTCTCCAGCCCCCAGTGGCATCCCTGTTTCGTGTGTTTTCCGCATGGATCTTTCTTTCACAATGTAGGAGCTTGAGGCGGCTGTTTCTCTATATGCAGGCGTTCTTCATCACCGGGACCAGAAGGAATGTCCTATCGCGCCAGGTGAAACCTGACTGAATGCGCACGGAGAGTACTGAGAGATCTCTACAATGTATCCTGGCAAGATGGCATGGTTCCCGAAGAATAAACGAAGAGATGCTTGGTCCCACTCCTGAAGCATGACAGGTCTCCACTCCAACTCACCTCAAACCACACAATAGCACTGGCCAACTGTGTGGGAAAGGTAATGGAAAAGATTATCTTTGTCCGCTTGGGGTGGTACCTAGAACACCACAACACGTATCCAAATTGCATGAGCCGGTTTCCGACGAGCCCACTGATCAATAGACAGTGTTGTCGAACTCGCTACGTATGTCCAGCATCAAAAGTCATGTAGAAGATTATCTGCACATTTGTTCTTAGATGTAACGGGGCGTATGATATGATCTCATGAGGCTATTCTCGATGCCCTTGAGATGGTTACCCTTCGGGGTCGAGTGTTCCAATGGATTTATAATTACCTATTTATGAGATTTATATTTGTGTGTACTGTCGATGCCCAAACCGCAGACACTACACCTACCGAAGCGTTCCTGAAGGCGGAGTACTAAGCTCCACCCTATTGTACCTCACACTCATTGACTTCGTTGAACATCTGCCAGCAGTGATCAAGATAACAATGTACGCAGATGACATGTGTGCATAGACTTCGGATTTGACACGTCCTCAGATACATGCAAGGCTTCAAAAAGCTGCTACTTTGACAACGGTGTACATGCGAAACCAAGATCTCGAAATATCATCAGACAAATGTTCACTGGTGGGATTCACTCGCTAACCAATGGCAACCTACGCCGCCTCTATAAAGGGTCAGATAATTTCTTATCAGAAGACTCACATATATCTTGGCATATAATAATTGATAGAGATATCTCATGGAGCCAGCATGTGACTTACTTGAAACAGCGCCTAACAGCAATTTCCCAGCTTTTCAAGTTTCTTGGTGGAAAGACTTGGGAAATGTCAGTGGCATGCAATGTTGGAATTATAAAGGAAACTTTTTCATGGCTTATTGAGATACAGTTTACCTATAGTGACCAACACTTGCAGGACAAATATTCGTGCTCTACAGGCTAGCCCGGGCGCTCAGAGTTTGTCGTGGTTTGCCAAAATGCGCGTCAACAGCGCCGACTAGTGATATCATCCGGGACCAACTAATACAAATACACATTGCGGTGGAGGTGCTGAGAGGGCACATTAGGTCATTTGCCCAAACCCTGTCGGGATATGGGAGTGCCAACGGCCCTCTGCCTCGACCACCGAGCCCCGCGGTTCTGCAACCGCGGTCCGGTACAAGCTAGGAAACTGACGACAACCACGTCAGAAAGCATTATTACGCCAACAGGCAGGCCAGCTAGCTATAGTTGACATCGCTGATTCCCTCGAAGAGAATAATACACTAGGTAAAGAAGGGCTTCCGACTTACTGATTTTGCCGCGGCAAGAACGCGGTTACTAACCACGTCAAAACGGGAGCGACGGCGGAGACTCCGCCGTTTGCTGGTGGCCGATAGAGCCTTCCCACCCGGTGGCGCATGCGCTTGACGCGACGTTCGCTGCCCGTGCGGCTGTTATGGGACCCGAGGATTCCCACATCCCTCCACCCTTAAATAGTGCCCTACGGTGGAGAAATCACTGGAACGACGGCATTAATTGACAAAGTATCCGGGCAGATGCGATAGTAAACTTCGGCAGGAAATGTCCGAATCCACGTTGATAGGCAGCACAGTCCTGTGTGGCGGCCGCCCACATGTGGCAGCCGTCACAGTGGTTGACGATGACGGGGGCTGAAGATGGCTTGCCCTCAAGATGCGCGCCGCAATGTCCACCCGGGAACAGCGGGTCAGGACTTTCTCGAAGCGGCGCGCGCGCCGGCTCGATGAACCTCGCACCGACGCATCCTCGTGGGAGTATATGATGGTGGGCCTCCCTCATTGTGGCTGCCATGTGCTGCTGCATCGGGCCGCGAACAGGGAGGGGCCGAGACAGCAGGCAGGGACGTGGACCATGGCAGCAATAGCAAGTCATGACGGCTTCACTCGTTCTGCAAAGTCGCTCAAATGCACTCCACAAACACTTAGAATTAAGGCAGTAGAGGCCGCCGCAGCGTCGGCCGTCTGACACGATGCTGAACCACCCGTCTACCGCATAGCTTTATGTGGTAACGAGAAGAAGCAAAAAAACAATCCAGTTCGTTTGAATGAAATTATTCGCTTCGACCGAATTTTTCCGGTCCGATACAGCGCGAAAAAGGGCGATGCTCGTATGAACAAAGCGCTCTCTGGGCCCCCGAGATTTCGGTTATTCCGCCCGCAAAATATTGGGTCCATCTGAACAAAATAAGCTTTCTATTTCGAACGAGGTTTCTCCGCTCGGGCGAGTATAGTAGAACTAGCGAATCCGGTTGCACCCGCTAAATGTCACGGCATGGTCGTCTTCGAACATGCGACCGGCAGCTCCGCAGAGCCTTAGGCCTAATCGCGTCCATGACGGATACCAATGCCACAAAGACCCATAAAGGGTTCCAATGAGCCGCCGCGAGGAGATGCAGGCCTAGCTTAGTGGTCCCCGCTCGCTGCTCAACACGCAGCTTCCGAGCAGACTCCTGGGACTGCGCCCCGCTGACGTCCTAGCCAGCGTTTCCGGCGCCCAGCTCCCAGAGCCAAAGATACAGAAAGGAGGCTATTTACATATGTACAGGGAAAATCGACCACCGCGTCGGCTGCTGCACTCACTCGCTTCGGGCGTACTCTTAGGAGCAAACTTGCTGCAAATCTCAGCGACTACACGAGTTCGGCGACACTGGCGCAGCGTTAACTCGCATTCAAGAAAGCACATGCCCAACCTAGCTAGCAATCACGCCTTCGGTTGAGGCCTAACGCTGGTCCGGACAAAGCCTTCAGGCTTCCGCGCATCCGAACCGATCGTCGTCCCGTTTTCCAAGAGCTTGCCCCACGTTGGGCGCCAAAATGTCGGGATATGGGAGTGCCAACGGCCCTCTGCCTCGACACACCGAGCCCCGCGGTTGGCGCATGCCTGCGCATCAACCGCGGTCCGGTACAAGCTCGAGGAAACAATAGACGACAACCACGTGTACACTCGGAAAGCATTTATTACGACTGCAACTAACACTTCGAGCAGGCCAGCTAGCTATAGTTGACATCGCTGAGGGTTCCCTCGAAGAGAATAATACACTAGGTAAAGAAGGGCTTCCGACTTACCAACTGGGGAAATACGGGGAGGCCGCGGCGTTTGCCGCGGCAAGAACGCGGTTGACTAACCACGTGCGGGAAAACGAGAGCGACGGCGGAGACTTCCGCCGTCGCCGCTTGCTGGTGGCCAAAGAGACCCGGGCGATATCAGCGGGATCTCACGTGACCCACCCGGTGGCGCTGATAGCGCTTGCGATTCCCGCGCGCCGCCCGCGGAAGGAAAGTTTTCCCTCTCCCAACTCTCCCTGGCACGCATGCGCTTGACGTCGCTGCCCGTGCGGCTGTTATGGGACCCGAGGATTCCCACAACCCGTTCCCACCATTTTGCAACACTACTGTCAGAAAGGCCACAGGCATCATTTCGTGATACGATTTCTGATTATTACATCATCCTTCCATGAGCCTTCACCATGGTGTTTGGTTCAACCTGCTGGGCCCCTACCCATCCAGGAATCATGAAAAACTCCGAGCTGTCATCTCCTGCTCTTAGACAACTATATCTCCTCCTTTTGGATGAGAGGTACGCCGACTACGTTTATATTTAAGCTCATGGATCAGCAACTCTCCAGTATTCGACTGTAGCCGTGGTTTTCTCAGCGAGAGCAACCACCATCAGTTTCAGGACGTGCCACTCCAATGGAATCGATGGCGTCGGAACTTGCGCTGCCCTTTGTCTCGTCAGCCAAAAACAGCCTCGAAGATGGTCAATATGCAGTGACTCGAAGGCAGTACTATCAGCCCTGCGGCGCGGACCACATGAACAACTTGTATTCGAGATTATAGAACTAATCCATACCTTGATTGAGAACGAACACCGCGTGACATTTCAGTGGCTTTCAACTTACTGCGGCGTCATAGGTAACGAACACGCCCATAACGCTGCTCGATCAGCTCTTCAAGGCAGCAAAGAGGAGTCGATACCGTTGTCAAGGACAGATGTCGCTTGAAAACGTCGAATGCTCGCACGAGATATCAAATTTTTTTCGCGTGGAACACCCGAAAATCTTGACGTAACCAGCCGCACCACCTGGAGTCTCCTTTCTGCCTTCGCATCCCAGCTGAATTCTGCCAAAGTCAGGCTCCCATGCTTTGTCGAATATGGCTAGGAGTGACTTCTACAAAGTCTTTTGCTTTCCGAATCGGATGGGCCGACAACGCCTCGCGTGATGACTGGGCTAGCGAGGAGACTCTGCTGCGATGACTTAGGAGATCGGCACTCTAAAATTATTTCCTGTATTAACGCTCTTTGGTCAAAGCACGCTATCGCGATTGCAAGCGATTGTCTCTGTAAATTATAGCGAGGACAGTCACATGTTCTATGTGATTGTGTGCCCGTGCTCCCTTTGCCCCTCTCTCTACTTTCCTATCTGAGGAAAAAGAGAGTGTTTTACCGAGCGTGAAAGAACCCTCGAATACACGCAAAGTGCCTCGAGCAGCCAGCCACGCGGCAATTCTGTGTGTATTCGCGGGCTTCTTTCACACTCGGAAAAACACATTATGTAGCACGTATTCAGCAACAGAAAGCTGTATCGGGAGTTTTTCATGTTGCCTTACAATTTTCTCATTGACACTTTGATAATTAGGACAGTACTTCTCGAGTCACATAACTAATTACAAGTACCTAATTAAATCTCAGTAACAAAAAATACTGGCGGCTACTCCACTTTACTAGAAACTATACGACTAGGTTAGCTTCGCGTAACGCCGTTCCTCTTTTTTAAATCGTGCTGCGTGATAACTGGGAAACTGGGACACCCTGTATAGTGGTTGTCGATAGATAAGGGTTAAATAAAAATCCGGTCAAAATAGGCTGTTAAACACAGAAGTTCGGTTTCGACTCGTCTGCACTGAAAGCCATCGTTACTTTTCAAGTTAGTACCACTTGTGCCAAGTAACACCAGTGAGTGAGTGAGTGAGTGAGTGAGTGAGTGAGTGAGTGAGTGAGTGAGTGAGTGAGTGAGTGAGTGAGTGAGTGAGTGAGTGAAATAACTTTATTTAGGTCCAGAGAACACCAGTGGCTGCGAAAAATATGTGACATGCCAGCGATTAGTGCCGCGTTTTGAGGGTGGGCCCGGGTGGGCATTTTGTTTCTTGCGCGAACAATCGGCCACTTGGAGGCCCGGGAGGCGGTGTCGAACGCCGGCCGACTGTGCACGGCGTCGAGAGTGACCCACGAGAAGAACATTAGGGCGAAAGTTCTCGGCTAAGCGTCTTTGTGATTGAAAAGTCTCTGGCATCCGATTGAGGTTGTGACTTGCCGGTCACTATAGCCCGTTGAATCGTTCTCATGCAGGAAGTGGTTTAACGGGGTTTCCGCGCAGCGCGTGAGACTCATAATGACCGTAGACGAGCCACAAGCCTCTGCCTGCGTTATGTTTTGTTTGCTCACACGGCCTCCCCTTTCTCCTTCCCGCCCCCACTTCCTCCAAGCAGTCGCGTCTTCCGTATAAAAGGCACTGCATCCGGTCGCTAGTCAGCACTCGTCTGCCTCTGAAGCCATGCGAGCATCGGTGAGTAGACCGCGAAACACACGTCTTATGGACGGGTTTGCGTGATGAATATGAAGTGCCTGACAGCTGGACGCGCAAGCACAACATGAACGCACGTGGTCCTACTTAATATTTAGTGCAGATTGCAGCATACTGGTTGACAGCAATGCTTTCGCCAGCTGGTATACTAGTGTACTTGGAGTTATCGAGCTCATTTGAATATCTGGCCATGTTTAAGAAAAAGGCACAACGTGAAGACACGTGAATGATTAAGCGTCCTTCAGTGTTTATATCTTGAACACTTCATATATATAGTTGCCAAATTAGTGCCTTCAAATATAGTGCAATGTAGTGCACTCAATATCATGCATTAGTGAACTTCATTTATATCACTCAGAGCTTTCGGCGGCGCATTCGGGCTGCTTAAGTGACGGCTTGCGCTCCGTGGCCTCGTTGCCGTAAGCTGTCACTTCTGTCTG
Organism: Dermacentor silvarum; assembly: GCF_013339745.2. NCBI lineage: Eukaryota > Metazoa > Arthropoda > Arachnida > Ixodida > Ixodidae > Dermacentor > Dermacentor silvarum. The sequence continues at coordinate 128,567,056 of NC_051154.1, read as the reverse complement.
CCACTTACCATTGCTTGTTGGTTACGATAGCGACCTCTCCAACGTGTTACGCTTTGCCGGTGGCGTTTGCCTAAGCAGCTACGTTAAATGTAGTAGGTTTGACAGGTCGTCTTTTCTAGCAATCGCGATTGCTGTCGTCACCCCAGGTCAGTTACGAAATCGAATGATGTTATGCAAAGTGTAGGAAAGAAAATGTTGCGCGTTAGCTGCTTAGTAGTGATTAAGGCGCGATTGACGAGTTACGTGGGAAGCGTATTGGTTACCTCGTGGCGTGTGTAATAACGCTAATGCTTTGCATGTAATTTTTCAGTAGCTGGATATTGTACAAAAAACGCCAACTACATTAGTTTTTTCCTCAAATGCATGTGCTGCAAGGAGTACTACACCCTGTAAATCTGGCCTGATGGGACTCCTAAATCAATTTTATAAACCCCTTTTCAGAAATATTTTCGAGAACAGAAACTCCTTCTCGGGGGTTCTAATGCATTGACTGCGCAAAGCAGGGAGTAAGATCGAGAGATTGGTACCAAACGTGTAAGACCTTGGCAGCGATAACTCTCTATTTAGCACAGGAGCTCACACAGGAAAGTAAAAAGGGACATCCTAAATAGAACAGGGTCTGCTTTGCTGCACTAACAGCGGTACATGAAAGTAACGCGCATAGGTAGTTTTGAAAAGCAGGAAGAGTTTCAAACCAACGGAGCATGCCAGCTCTGGTAACTTGGGCGCTGTATAATGACCTGGTCGAAGCACGTCAGCACAAATGGCTTATTTGAGATCCAATGCATAGTGCTTCGTCGTCAGGAACTTTCTAGCCTGAAGTTATCTTCTATCGAGTGCTAAGAAATTAAGAACGCATTACAGTCCCCGGGATTCCGGTAATACAGACAAAAGTTTGTGCAAACCATACTCTGCACTCGCTTCATGAAGTAGCTGGGCATGAAACTAATGCCCCAACTTTGTGGGCAAGATATATAGAGAGATCAAATACTACTTGATAGTAACTGCCTACAAACCACCACAAAAAAGCCGACCAAGACATCTATGGAGTTATTAGAGTGCTGCCTGTAACGTTTCTCTTGCTTCCTGCAGTGCTTTCAGGAAAGAGCGGTGTATAAGCGTTCGGGCACAGGTATTTAATTCCACTTGGCCGCATAGCGTGGCTGGCGGGCTCCTCACGCAGGATATACCATGATCTGCTTTCTTCATTCCAGGTCCTCGTCCTCTTCGCCGTCGCGACGATCGCCTCTGCGGGCCTTCTGGATGACGGCGGCGATGATTACGGCGGAGGTGGTGGCGGCGGTTTCGGTGGCGGGGGCGGTTTCGGCGGCGGTGGTGGTGGCGGCGGAGATGACATCGGCGTAGCTTCTGTCTCGTACGTCAAGACGCCCGTTGTGAGCGTAAAGTACGTCGCCAAGCCTGTGGTCAGTTACGTGGCCAAGCCGGTGGCCACCGTGTCGCATGCCCTGAAGCCCGTGGTGACGTACACGACGATCTCGAGCGGCGGCGGAGGCTTCGGCGGCGGCGGCGGTGGCGGCTTCGGCGGCGGCGGTGGCGGATACGGCGGAGGCGGTGGCGGATACGGTGGAGGCGGCGGCGGCCACGGAGGAGGATGGCCCTGGTCGTAAAGTGGTACTGTTCATGCTGGCCCCGTGCAGAAACGCATTTCCATCTTGTGACCGCTTAAGAATGAACTCACCAACAGCCTTCAAAAGCGACCACATCAAGACAGTGACGGTGTCGATTGGCGTCCTGTGCATGAAGATCCAAGCTAGACAAAACACAAAACAGGGCCTGTGGGCCGGTTAAAAATGTGAAAATGCCAAAGAACTTGGAAATAAACGACTGGCTGTTGGATAATTCGTTGGTATGTCATAAGTGAACATCGGAATATCGTCTTGTAAATGTTCATGATAAACAATACACCATACATCTCAAGCCAGTTAGGGAGCTCTCTTCGAACAAGGAAGCATCACACTAATAATATGCACGTGAGGAGAATATGCTGCAGAAAAAAAAAGAGGAGAAGCTTTCTCTCATGGTGAATGCGTTTGCGAGCTCGTAATATGAACGGAGGAATTACATTTTTCCATTCATACGCCCAAAACCCAATTAAACGCCAAATAAGCTTTCTTTCTCGGATAAATGAGGCGTTACTTCGCAGTGTCTGAGGCACGATAAGGTAACTCTTGCTTAGGATTTATTGGGGCAAGAATATTTGCCCCACCAACATGTCAGATTTATGTAGTATAGGGCGGTTTCATGCAGCACATTCAGAACACTGAGTATGATATCAAGGTGCTGAATAAATCGAACATTAGGGCACAAAAGCACAAACCCGAATGGCATGGCATTGATTGAAATTAAATATGAAGGAGTCACTGGAAATGATAAATGCAAAACGTGGTCCTATAACTAAGGTGTGTCTTTCGTGCTTTTTTCCCTCCTGATACACCTTCCGGACAATGCACCGCGAAGTTTCGGTTAACTGTGCGCAATATAGTCGAATGAACTGACGGTCCCTCAGACAATTGCGCCCCCCCCCCCCCCCCCCGTTTGATGCTTTTTTTTGTCGAAGACGCTAATAAGTTCTGCGTGAGTAAGTATGACCGCAAAAGCTGTTATGAAACATGAATACGCACAGACTAATGATTTCTCTGTATATACAAAAACAGCCCAAACGGACAGGAACAAGAATGGGAACAGGACGAGCTCTAACAGCTGGTTGACTTTATTGCGGCGGCACAATAACTTACTATAAAATGCTGCGTTAATGTGCTGTGTTAATGCGCACAAGTCAGAGTGACACCACACATTAGTACAAAAAATTTTTTTCGAAAAGTTTTAGACTGCAACCGCTTCGACGTCCGTAATACAAAGTACCGACACTCATATGTTGCTGCGAGTGATAATTTATTTAGCAGTAAAAAAACGATAATTTACATTAAACAATAAATAATATAACAATGCTCGACATTCAAATAATCTGCTTATAACGTGGGAAATTAGTTGTTCGGGGAGCCGAGGCTCGCGCTAAGAGCTCGGGTAGCTCGGGCGATTTCGTTTCAGCTGGATCGTAGCTTGAAGTTCATTGCAGCAGCCACGGAGGAAATGAGGAAGAATGAGATCAGAGAGCTCGGCTTGAAATTGACACACCTAGTCTGCTACTCTGCACCGTGGAAAAGAGAGAAGCAGAGGGTAATGAAAGGTGACAATGAAGACAAAGGACGTGAATAATTAGAGGGACCAATCACAACCGTGATTCAAGACCCGTGCTTTGCAGCAACCTAAGCAATGCACGGATGGCGCTGTGCAATCAGAGTCGCCAAGGTCCCAGTGTAGGATGTAGTCAGTCAGCGGCTGATTGCCCAGTTTTGACAAAAAGAGCACATTTTTAATATGAGAAAAGCAGAGAGGTTGACCGGAGGAGCATTGCCTCTGGCCTGCTACTATACGATAGGGTAAAGGAAAAGAGGAGAGAGGGAGTGCGGATGACGATCATAGCGCGTACAGTGAGCTATGTACACGTGCGATTGCATACATGTTCGGTTCACAGCAAGTCACAATGCGCAGGCGCCCGTCATGCCTAGTTCGAGCCTGGAGGTGATGTCGCTCCCCGTAAAAAATGACAAGAGCACTATCGTTGCTGGCAGTGCACTTTGAGTGCTGTTCCATGGCTTCAGGATGTTCCGCTCCGAAAAGGGTCTGTTGTCTAAACCTCACAATGTGGTGTTAAGTGTCCAACGTTCTGTGCTATAGGCAAGAACGTGGGACAATCGCAGTCGTATAATCAGGGCAGTCATAGAGGATGTGCGAGATCGCCTCTGGATTATCACAATACCCGACAGTTGGGGTCACTTTCGCGGCCTATCTTATGAAGGTAATGTCCGGTAAACACCACCCCGAGTCTCAGTCTATGTAGTAAAGTTGTATCACTTCGGTTTACTTTGCGTGGAATACTGAATCGTGAGTCTTGGTCTTGCTACAAAAGGAGATCTTGGCGATAATTGGGGAATAGCTCAGTGCAGACTGAAGCCGTACTGCACAGGAGAGCAGTGCCGTAACATCATGTCGGGAGTAGGCGATGATTACTAAGTCGGCCACGGTAGCGCGCGCTTTGCTTCCGTATATGTTGACTCATTGCCTGAGATGCCGCAATGGCTGATTATCCACTGGAGCAATATGAAGTGGCCGTTCTCATGTGCCACATACAACAGCGCTATGTCTGTGATGAGTTGCTCATTCTCTCTTTTCTTCATGAGGTATCTCACGACTTGCAGAGCTCTATTAAAATCTGAAACTATTGTCCACTGATGCGGTATACACGTCAATACATATTAGTCTTAGTGCTTCACGGATAACTGCTTTTTTTTCCCCGGTGATTTGAAGATTTTCAATAGGCTCTACAATTTCTTCATTGAAGATTTTGCGTTTAAAACACTACTTTAAACGTTAAATATGTACTGTTAATTAATGATCTAGGCTCACAGTAAGAAAGAACTTTGAGTTGTTCAAGAGGACCGCGAACGATACTAAGTAGAATATGTTGCTGGGCGAGTTGCTTCAAGTCTAGGGGGTACATATTAGCGTGACGTGTAAAGAAAGACTTAGTAGGTGGTAGTATCAAAGAGCAGAGCGAGTGCTAAACTTCAACTGTTTATTCGTAGTGCGAGGTCACAAGAACACGACTGCTGCACGCATGCGCAGTTGTTATATTCTTGTGACTTCACCCTACGAATAAACAGTTGAAGTTTAGCGCTTGCTCTCTTCTTTCCTACTCCCTCTTACAAAGTCTGCTTACTAAGTTTACATTATCGTAGCCCGCAGGTGCACTTTTTTTCAGGCTTGGCACAAGCTATCTGGAACAGCCCGTATATCGCCGGATATGGGTAAAACTACGCAGTTTTTCATTCAATACTGTCACATGTGCTTGGTCCCGGACAGATCGCGATCCACAGTTAAGGTAACGAACTTGTGGCAGCTGACTAAAAGGTGGATTGTGTCCCCCCATCTATCGTCACAGGATACCAAATCAAGTTTTAACAAAGCAGCAACCAACGAGTGCCGCTAGCGCGCGTTTTAGAGGTAAGCGCAAAGAACGCGGTGCACTGTTTCGGTTATATCCCGACTATTTCAGCTGAGAGAGTGGGCATGACGAATAATATGTGCCCATTGTTTTGTAAAAGTGAAGCTTAATCGTAGTTTGTGAACAAGGTATGCATGACTAGGCTGGATGCCTCTCCAAGTGGCTGTTGAAACGACATATTATGGTGAAACCTACAATGGAGGTAATGGCAATTGCGAAGTTTTGACCTGTACTTTGTCGCGTTTTGCACAGTCGCACTGATGAAAGTGTTGGCTTCGAATCTGGAGAATGGCAAGAGAATAGAAGTGCCACCATTTAAGGCGTTTCTCGAACCTCTATTTGCTAAGTCGTTTCGAGGCAGGTCACGCGGGTAAAGAGGAAACTCCAGGCGACTCCGGTTGATGGGAAGACTTGAAGACCATTGCATGTCTTCAACCGGCTGTCATGGAAGCTCTCGGGACTTTGACAACAGTGGTTAGAATACGGAATGGTCGACAAAATAATTCACGGGAGAAGGGGCAAGCAAGCATGCGACATGAGCCATGATACTTGAAATGAAATTATGGGGTTTTACGTGCCAAACCCACGATCTGATTATGAGGCACGCCGTAGTGGGTGCCTCCGGATATTTGGATCACCTGGGGTTCTTTAACGTGCACCTAAATCTAAGTACACGGGTGTTTTCGCATTTCGCCCCCATCAAAATGCAGCCGCTGGGGCTGGGATTCGATCCCGCGACCTCGTGCTCAGCAGCCCAACACCATAGCCACTGAGCAACCGCGGCGGGTGTGATACTTGGTGATGAACTTGAGTCTGAGTGAATATTGAAGAAGGCGGAAGAGGCATCGGGAAAACGGGAACGCGGCTTGATTTCCTTTATTAAACGATGTATTTTATTTCGCAAAAACACATGAAACACGGAAAACGTCGAATTGTATAGGCGGTGACTAAGTACAGGCAGAAATGCTCCTAATATACGTATGCAGTGTTTTAATCTGCATCAAGCATTATCGGCTCACACTTCAGACCATTCCATGAGATTAACAACTCATTGCATCCTATTATATCCCCAGAATTCCATCAAGCTCAGACACACCATCTTCTTTAATTTCAAGCCTCAAAATATAGGTGTTGTAAGTAGGTTACAGTGGGGTTGACGCGAACTGATCAAGAGCACAACTTTCATGTATAAGTTTCACGATATATAAATAACAAAAATACGTAATTAATTTGGCAGAAGTGGAACTTCGAAATATCTGGCACTTCTTGGAACACATTGAAGCGGCACGTATGTAGACCTGGACTGCGGACAACGCCGTCTCACAAAGCGATGGTCACCTGAATGGAGCATGTTTCCGGTTTATTTTCGGCGTGGCACGACACACAAACTGTGATGATAGCGTACCACACCGTGTATATAGTTTAACCGGGAGCCACGCGAAACGCATTTCAGCTGGAATGGAGGCGAAGTAATAGTAACAGTAACAGTAATAATAACGCACTGACGCTGGGCGAACGTATTTCCGAAAATATGTCGGAAATACGCTCCTTGTGGTTACCACAATACGATAGTGGCTTAACAGTAGGCAGGGCAGAAAAAAACACCGGTTCTTCTACCCACGAGGGTATTTATGCTTTATTTGCCGCTTTTGAGCACTTGGCAAACCGAATGTCACCCTTTGACGCCGAATTTTTCAGATTGATTCCATACATACATGATTCCGACATAAGGACACCCGTCGTGAGCGTGGACTATACGTGGCTAACTCTGTGGTCAACTACTTGGAGATGCTGGTGTCCCTAGTGTTGCACGTCCTTTATTCAAAGTTGAAGGCGATTGAACCCCCTAATGCGGGCTCTGTAGGAAAGCGCCATAGCTACTGTGCCACCGCGTCGGGTACGAGTGCATTGCTTACAAAGGGCGTTAGGTGCGCCTTTGCTTGCGTTCACAGTCCATGACCCTGAAGGTGCGCTTAGGGAGTGCCCATTAAAATGTCAAATTAACAAAACGCACGTGTTCTTTGGCTTTTTACGTGGAGTCAATTCTTTTTTTGCCGATAGAATCGACTTGCTCACGCGACCATTCTGTACATTAAGTGGTGATCTTGCTAGCTCATAATCGTCATGTTAACCCCGTGTAGCAAGATGCACATTACTAAGAACCGGCTTGCAGTTTAGTGCCGTGGGACAGGTGAAACTACGTCCTACTTCGGGTAGACAAGGCGGTGGTTCGCTTCAGTGCGCGTGCTTCAGCCGTGAGTTCTTTAAGAACACGTACTCTCCGTATATTTTCACTTGCAAATTTCATCAAAATTCGTGTCTCTATACTAAAAGCCTTCCGTGGTGTGTGTGGCGACACTTTATGTCAAGTCATGCAACGGTCTCAGCTTTACATCGGACGCACGTCATTCCGGCCACATGGGGGGTCGGTACACTGATTTCTTCGTCTTGTGTCACGACTGAGATATACACAGGCACACAACGCTATATTCTCATCCTGCGCTTTGAATTCAAGGCAATGTGCCAGCGTAAAATTGTTCAGGTACGCTAATTAAATGTTCAGCAAAACAGCTTTTTAGTTTCAGGCAGGCTGCATCACGCATGTTTCCTAATCATATTGTGAAGCAGTTATGGGCTGGACGGAGGCCGAGTGATCACTTCGAGGAAAATGCTCAGCCAGTTCCGGACGAGGACAAACTAAGAAAGTGAACACACTTGGTGCCTGCTTGTCAATATCTGCAACACGTCACGTTTGTTCCTATACCCGAATGGATAATCAACAAGCTCAAACAGCAGGTGAGGGGTTAATGTGTCCCGGTTTGTGCCCCTCTGTTGCCGGCCAGTCTAAGGGGCGAATCCCTGTGCCAGAGCAACCATTTTTATAGAATAACAATAAAAGCCACTTTTATTTTGAGAGGGTGCTTGGTAAGCCGAAAATACGCCTAAATGAAAGACGAGTGACTGCGCCATCTTGCAGTTTTCACATAAGTCATCCGGGACGTCATAGGTTTTGACGACGTCTGCTCGGGCTTTGTTCCTTTTTCATCGGTAAAGATGGGCTGCAAGTGGGCCAGACAATGAAAATAGCAAGTTTAGAGAACTTTTCTAGTGCTGAGATATACAAAATACAAAAGAAGAATACTTTGAAATTTGTGACGTCACGTTGATGTACGGGCTCTCGGGTTTCAGCGCGGAATCCGAAAAATGAATGTTTATTTATCTTTCATGTCCCTTCATTTTCTTTTCTAGTAGTCGACACCTTACCGCGCAGTATAACAAAAATAGTTTGGAAGTAACACTTTACTAGTCCAAACTGGTATAACGTTTCCCTTTAGTGTCCTCGAAACTTCTTTGGCATTAGTGGCGACAGAGGTTCTCATCCTCGAAAAGTGGTGATACAGAATTGGGAATTTCGAGTCCAATGTATATAGCCCCACACCATAAGCAAGCGATCGTTAGCTATAATTTGATGACGTTTTGAGCAACACTTTGCATTCACCGGGTCAAATAATACAGTGGAATTGCAGTTTGCCCAGCGGTCATCCATTTCTGCTTACTATTTCTGAACACACGCCTTTCGACACATTCTACACGGCACGCTAAGATAGCGGTGACTTTACGTATGTGCAAAGAGCTATGTAGCGCTTTCCTCGCTAACTTTCACCTTCTATCTTGTACTGTGAATGGTTGTATAAGCGCACATTTAAGCCAGTAAGGACACTGCATAGTAACATTTTGTAATAGAACATTCCATAAATGGGAGCGGCATCAAATGTCACACTTCTCGTCTACGTTTCGCCAAAAAATTTTACGACGGTTCAGATGAAATGAAAGCTTTGTTTTCGCTCCAATCAGCCGGGCGCTAAAGGAAAAAAATCTGTTACTTGAAGAGATCCTAACCCGCGAGCTCTTAAAATATTAGCAAAGGTGACATTGGTGGAGACAGATATGCAGAATTTAAACAGGAGTTAGTGCGATTTGAAATTATAAGATGTAACACGGAGTAAATGAAGCACCGTCATTGAATACAAAATATATTTGGACACGCTAAAACAGCAAGAAAAAAGACCAATCCCTGATATGCATTACCATGTGTGCGAGCAGAAATGCTTACAGATTGCCGAGAAAAAGAAGACGCATAAAGTGCCAGATAAGGGTTTTGAAGTATAGTAAATGGCAATGGGAAACATGAGAACGAATATCAGTTTATTTGATAAAAAAAAAAGTGCAGCGTCGCTACATAGTGTAGCAATGTTAAGACACACAACTTACAAGTATTGTATTGTTGAGTAGAACTATGTCAATGCTATATTGCATGCCATCGGCGCAATTTATACGTGCTGCTGTCTTTGTGGAGCAATGTCTCCGCCACCATAAAGGCCGTGCCGATACACGGTATTCCAGTTTTACTACATTTTAAAGACTAGCAGCGTTTTTTTACGTTCGTTAAATCAACCCACATTTTATTGATTACTAAAAGTAGAGTACTCGCATGGCGTCCTTGTACTGCGTTGTCGTGAACGTAGCTTGAATCGCTGCTTCAGAGATTTTTTTTTTGTAAGGTGATCTTTAACGTCCTGTACAATAAAGGCAAGATTTGTGCCTGCTTTCTTTCACATCACAGAATTCAACGTTTCGTACAACACTGAATCACATGTTGAGTTGTTACGGATAAAACGATGAATAATGTGCTGTAAGTTTGGGCGAGCCGGTGCTTGTAATTCGTTTCTTCATTTGGCACTTAGCAGGGGACAAAATACATGACATTAAAGGAAATCTCGTGTCTTGTTTTTATGCTCTTCGTGTTTTGCTTGCCACTAACACGCAGAACAGAATGTAAAGTCACGTCAGTACTTTACCCCAGCTCAGCGAGTCGGCGCGTCATTGAGTACTTTCGTTTTCTAAGCAAGGGAACGAGCTAGTTTGAACAAGACAAAGCTGTGTACGAGCAGCATTCGTGAGTCGGGAGACGGGGAAAAAAGCGTAGGAGTATCTTAAAATGGGGGACGCGCGAAGCGGTGAGTGTTATGGTGGGATTTGCAGATATGCGATTTGCGATCGCTCGGCACGCCACACATGTGCAGAGGTCCAATGTAAAGGAGAGCCACTAGGACAGGCGTGATTTCTTTTGTAACTAAAATACCTGGTCCATGGTCATGCCCCGTCAAACAGAGACGTGCTTTGAGAGATTTATGGGTCTCCCCTGTGAACAGCAAGCCAATTATTTGACTTGATTTGTACATTTTTTACGAACACTACTTATATTAAGCGTTTATTTTGATGACTAATTTAACACTAACGGTCACGTGCGCGCGTATAACAGTTTTTATTACCCTGTGGAGATGAACTTTTATCACCTAACGTAGGTGCACTTGAGGCGCTTCTTGTGGTGAGCTTTAAATATTGTTATTATTATCATCTCTCTTGATTTCATTTACGTTTCTTGTAGCCTTGTGTCTGTGATGTGCGCGTGAGATTTGTGCGGGTCAATGGGCAGCGTTACTAGGGATTTAGAATATAGGGCTGTGCCTTTGGATAGCGAGCTATAATGTCCCCTACATTTCCGCTTGACTGCAGTTACTAAAGCCGGATTTGGGTACGGGCTAGTTGGTATTCCATTGCAAACATGGCTTACAGCGCATACATAGACAAAGGCACAGCAAGAATGACGAAAGACAGCGCTTGTATTTCGTCATTCTTGCTGTACCTTTGTCTATGTATGCGCTGTAAGTCATGTTTGCAATGCAGTTACTGAACAAGAATGGAGAATATCACCTGGTAGGGGATGTTCCTGACAGAGAAGTAGTGGGCGCAAAAGAGACAACGGTTATCGCACGGGAACAAAATTGCTCCCTAGCAGATGTACAAGTTCTTAAGAATGTATAGTATAGGGTTCTACTTCATAACTGGCTCAGATGATGATTTAACCGGCCGCGGTGGCTCAGTCAGCTATGGCGTTGCGCTGCTGAGCACGAGATCGCGGGATTGAATTCCCGCCGCGGCGGCCGCATTTCTATGGAGGCGAAAAGCAAAAACGCCCGTGTGCTTGCGTTGTAGTGCACGATAAAGAACCCCAGGTGGTCGAAAATCATCCGAGCCCTCCACTACGGCGTGCCTCTTAATCAGAACTGGTTTTGGCACGTAAAATCCCCAGTAAGAAGAAAGACGATGACTTAAACACAGATGATTTTTGCGTGCCAATCATTCCTCCAGTTAAACCAAACCAAGTGTCATCCCTGGTGCACAGTTGTTGCTGACCTTAAATGACGTTAGTGACCGCTTGTTTTAGTTACCTCAAGTTGCGATCATCAATCGCAGGACACATACACATGCTAATTAATGAAATATCCACTTTTACATGCCGGCCTTCCAGTATTAGTGCTAAATATATGTATTTCCTTATGCACTCCGTCGATGTGAAATAAAGTCGTAACGTTATGGCCAACGTGCCTGCATTTCTTGTTTGAAAGTGACCTTCGAAGTAGTCAGCTCGCTTACAGCGCCTTTACTGCTGGGCACAATATTATGCGGTGGTACAGAAAAACAGGCAGGCTGCGTTGTAAGCAAATATAAAATAAGCTGAGTAAGTCACTGCAACATACTTTGATTTAACAGAAGCAATAAGTCTCATTACTGTGGACTTCTCGCTGCACGTCAGCGAGCCGCCTTGTTTACTGCGGAAATAGGAAAATACAGAAACCAAGAAGCGAAAAATAAAAGCCCAATAGAACAAAGGAACGTACCAAACAAACAAATAAACAAGCAAGCAACTAAACAAGCAAACAAGCAAACAAAAGGTTTCCGGCAAATGGTGTCTTTTCGCCGAAATGAATTCCAAGAGGAAGCGATCTTGCGGAGGCGTCCGCAATGCGTGAGGCAGCTAATGACCGCTCAGCACTTCCAGCTGCTTTGTGCGCTCCTGGTTTCGTGCCCTCGCAGTGACACACACGCCGGACTGCGTATAAAAGCCTCGGGATTGCGGTCAAAAGTCAGCACTGGCCCGCTGAGCTGGAAGTCATGAGCATCCCGGTGAGTACCTCGCTGTTAGGCATACGAGTCTGCTTTCGTTTCAGCGGGAAAATTGACGCTGCCTGCCTGAGTGAAAGTTGCAAAGCATTCAACTAGGCACGTCGCCTCCTACCACTTGTTCCTAACGCTTCAGGTTCCACATTTTTTCATCGATGTTTTTTGAATGTTTGATCACATATATATACACACACACACACACACACACACACACACACACACACACACACACACACACACACACACACACACACACACACACACACACACACACACACACACACACACACACACACACACACACACACACACACACACACACACACACACACACACACACACACACACACACACACACACACACACACACATTGAAAAATCCAGTTACTATATATATATATATATATATATATATAATGGTGATTGCCTACATATTGATAGGGCACACAGGCCCAATCACATACAGCTTGTTTAGCTTACTTAAGCAAGTATGAAAGCATCCTCACTTAGTCCTCGGTGAGGCGTGCTGCATTCTTTAGTCAACACTTAAATGACTGGCTTTTCGAATACATTTTTATGCTGTATCTGTGAAAAAAGTATGCATTTTGTACTATATCTGCAGAAAAGGTCACTGACACAGTGAAACGTCGCTATATCAGTGATCCGATATAATAATGGCCAAATAACAATTGCTTTCCTTGCGGTTTTTGCGTGAAATATTTTACCTATGCCTAAGCTTACCCATCCTTAATATACAAAGTTAGAATTCTCCGAGTTCGTGCAACTGAGATGTCACCAATGACAGTATTTTACCCATTACACGCTTTACACGTTATCGAAATCATACAGCCAACAGCTCCTCGAATAAAAATAATATAAAACTCCGTAGCATAGCAGAACATGTGTGCTTTCTATACCTTTGGAATGAACTTGCAGATGCATCAAGTTCGACGCAATTTGGCAACGTTGGTCAAACAATCTCCATACTCAATAACACCTGGATGGATTGTAATGATATTTGTTAGCCGATTTGCATATGTCCTATTACTCGTCAAGATTTTAGCTTCATCCAAGAGAGTGATGGCACCGAAGCGCTTCTGTGCATGCATCTTTAATTTTTCTTTTTTCTTTTTTCTTTTCATCCACCGCCTAACATTTAGAGCCATTGGCGTGCCGGAAGGTATATTGTGCAGGCAACAATTAAGCCCAAAATACCCTTTATCTCATGATTCAACAAAGTCATAAGACATTTCGCCGCATCACATTCTCGCCTTGTCAGTACTTCGGTTAGTTTGCATGTACTGTGGTGAAATCACTATTGAAATAACTCTCCCAAACGGTGAAACAAATGAATTGAAGAATGCCATTACAACGATTTTAACCATGTTTGAAAACAACACGCAACTTGGAAATTAAGGACGATCCTCTCAGAATTATTTTGCTGTATACATGTCGCTCTTACCTTTTCAACCTTGTATCGACTGTACTTGTGTGCCTGTTAGCTGTGCCACTTTATTTGAGTACGGAGCTATATAGCAATTCCTCCACGCAGTGACAACGCTGTCCGTACTAGAAGATCGGGTCCCTAGACACATTCCGTCACGCTGCACTTTACCGGCATCTTTCTGTGCTGCCGCGTCAAGCGGTTTTCCGTCATCATATCGAGGCTAAATGAATATCCACAAAATAATGTATTGCCCTTGGGCGTCCGAAATGCCTAGGTAAAGCGGCAGCCACAAGTTGCCAGAAAGAGCCTCCGGGAAAATTAATTGATTTGTAAGTTATAAAAATGTACTATGCCTCATGCACGAAATGGTTATGTACCAGTTTTCCTTCTCCAAGCATCCGTAACATACCTAATCTTTGAATATTGTGCCGCAGGTCCTTCTTTCTTTGCTAGCACTGATGACCGTCGCATCTGCGGGACTGCTGGGTGGCGGCGGCGGCGGTGGTGGCGATGACATCGGCTTGGCTTCGATATCGTATGTCAAGACTCCTGTCGTGAGCGTCAAGTACGTGGCCAAACCAGTGGTTAGCTACGTGGCCAAACCGGTGACCACCGTTTCGCACTCCTTGAAGCCCGTGGTCACCTACACAATTTCTGGGGGCCATGGCGGATTTGGAGGTGGCGGATTCGGAGGAGGCGGATTTGGAGGTGGTGGATACGGTGGAGGTGGTCACTCTGGTTGGCCTTGGTGGTGATGGCGGGCACGTCCAGGACCTCCTCGCTATAATCACGGCTCCACGAAAGGACATTCACCCTAAACAATGATTCGCACAGTATTGAGACGCTGCTGATGAGAAAAAAAATTGTTAGACTACAACTGCTTTGATAGCTTATAGAGATACAGAGAGTTGAAACTACAGCCTGCCTTGTACAAACTCATTTACAAAAATAAATAAAATGCCTGGCCTGCGCGAGGTTTCACCCAATATTGTATGGTTGTTTTTATGGCTGACAGCTAAATCACAAAGCTGGGGTGACTGCACAGGATGTTCAAGCACTGTACAGGCTACAGAATCCACGGCAAAAAGACTTCCAACCGAAAGTAGCACGAAACTATAAAGGAAGCCTACGCGGTTTCTTCAAAAAGGAAGCTTCGCAACAGAACAGAAATTCGTCCTGGTACGGAGATCGACTCTCACCAACCCCGAAGAAGAATGGCTCCATTGGAAGAAGATGCTACAGAGTTCATCTTTTCAAGACCAGCTACGGGCTGTCCAGAGGGCCCACGATGTCGCTGAAGGGCTGGGCCTAACGGTGCCATCGTGGGAGCGGCCCGCCTCGACTTGAAATAGTCGAGCCTCAGGACTTTTGTCAATAAAAAGTTTTTACACACACACACACACACACGGGGATCGAACCCGGCACCACTCCTTTTCTGGGGCAGTCGCTTTGTCAACTGAGCCAGGCGGTTAGCAATGGTAAGTGTGCCTACCGACGTAAGTATACCTGCCGCGTCACTAGCAAGGGTGCTGGTGACTTCTATATTACCATAGTCTACCGTTTAGAATTATAGGTTAATAAAGTTAGGTATATAGAGATTCGGCCGCGGAGCTCATTGGTTTACATGATGAAGTCAAAGTCCACTGCCATACATGGCAGCATAATTCAAATGTACCACCACGACAAAAAAAATTAAACAAATACCTCTTTGGCTCACACATGGGAGCCTTGTTCACAGTCGCACGTGATTTGCTTCTATAAATGTACAGTGTTTCTTCTGGAAGCTATCACCCAATTTAAAGCTTGCCGTTGGCGTTAGTGCTGTCATCCCGTGTGCAGCCTTGTAACCATCCATATTATAACAACGAGATCGCCTAGCGTACTGTGTTTTAAGAGACCGGAGGCGAGCAGTTAGCGCCACACGTATTATTAATAGAGAGTTTTACATTAGGGGACAGCATGTGACTTGCGTACGCTAAAAGACCCGAATTCTGCTTGGGCCTTGCTGGGACTCAAGCGGCCTGCATCCGCAATCTAATACCCGTGCCACACGGGCAAAGTAAATTGCACTTTGAGCGAGTGCACTTCAGCGCGCTGAGTGTTACTTTGGCGGCGCGCTGCTACACGAGAAAGAAAAGTGTTCTTTCAAATTGCTGGCCATGGCGACCGGGAGTCAGACGGGAAAGCATATATTTATTAATATAAAAATGTGTGCATGAAAACAGTTTATTATTGTTAGAAACAACATTTACAATCCACCTTTTTAAGCGCCGGCAACGACGGCAACTTGACCAGCAACAGTCAAAACGACTCGATCCGCCAAACAATTGCGAGTCATTATCCGGCGTGGTCGTGAACAGCCCGAGAGCTAGAGTAGTTTTTTTGCTGTTCTTGCTATTTTTTTTGTTTTTTGCAGTGTGACACATTTTATTATCTTGTAACGTTAGCAATTTAAAACAATGTTATTAAAAATTACTCCTGACCCTTCTTTCAATATCACTTTATGTATCTTCTAAGCATTGCTAACGAGGCTACACACTTTGCCGCCGCGAAGTGAGTTCGCCGAACACACTTGCCGGCGAGTGCGCTCTGCAGTGAGTGTCACTAAGCGTTCCCGTGTGGCAGCCTGCGAATGACACTAGCCGCGAAGTGCACTCGCTCAAAGTGCGCTTTACTTTGCCCGTGTGGCACGGGTATAAACTCAAGCAGGGGTGCTATGCAGGATGCGCCGAGTATCTCGTTCGCACGAGTTTTACATGAAAAATTATATGTACTGTGTGGCGCCTGAAGGTTATGTTGAAAGACGAGATAAAAAAAAAAATTCGCAAGGTAGGCTCGACACACGCAATTCGGGATAGGGAGAGTTTTTTTTTATTTATTCATTACATGGGGGGGGGGGGGGGGTTCAAGTGAGTACATCAACCTTATTACACACAATATAAATTGAAAACAAGAATACAAACAAGAAAAGGCAACCGCGGGTAATATTAATCAAGATATCCAGCCAGAATACATCAGCTACCATCGAATACGTCGCATCAGCCAAACACATCGATGGCGAGTACAGAACATTCTATAAATAACCATTAGAACACTGATAACTACATTGAAAAAATAAACAACACTGCATACATATCGCGTACAAAAACCTTAAATGAAACTAAGACAGTCAAATACAGATTAGTAATGTTTTTCACTTCGAAAATATAGTCCATGATGATGTAGGGCTGTTGACTAACAGACGGCGCCCATCCTGTCGATTTCCCTCGTACTGGTCCTCTTCAAAGTGTTTCTAAGTACAAGTAAAACAACAAAAGTGATTATTGATATGAAAAGTTGCCTTGTAAATACAGAGAACCCATTACAGTGCTTAAAAATAAATTTTCGCAGAAGTAATGCTGTATTACCTCGCTTCACACGTTTCGAAGAAATGCACAGGCTACAACAAACACCATGCCAGAAAGCGCCGAAACATTTTGGTCCCATGATGCCCCTTAACTCTACTACACCTGGGCATACCGTGCACAGGCATTTAAAGACCGTCACAGTACCCACTACGATCGGGAATGAGCACGAATGACCATCGGCTTACGAGCACCACGCTACAAATATATTCGTCTAAAAAAATCCGCTATATAACGTAACAACCTGAGATCCGCAAGATATCTGCTGAGAAATCAGAGAAAATCACAATGCTTCGCTTACCACGTACACAACAGCCGCTCTCCCCAGAAGAAGCACTGCGTTCTTTAGTCCCAAATAACTAGTAGCGAAAAAAGAAACTGAGGAAAAAAAAAAAAAAAAAACAATAGACACACGATGTGTGCTTCCCGTGCAAAAGTAAAATAGGTGGTTTACATGACGATTTGTAGCACATGTAAGACTATTTCGCGGCGAAGCATTTTCGTCAGTCCTTAAAATAAGGGTACTACTCGCATAGACTGCGCCGATCAAAACGGCAAAAGGCCTATGCGACGCGCGCTCGCTCAGACAGCATCGGTGCAGTGCTTAGTTCGTGAGCGAACGTAGGTACGTGAGCGAGGATCAGAGAATACTTTATTTAAATGAAAAACACGGTGCGATAGTCTAAACTTTCTTGACACTTATCTCGCAAATGTAGGAGCTACCCGATGCCTTCCAGTGATACCGCTTTACTTGGGCTTCCCATCTCTTCCTTCGCTCTGGGTTCCGGGGAAGCGTAAACAACGAAGCCCTTTACGCGTCGATCCGGTGCACTTGGGAACACAACAGCCCGTCATGTCGACTCGATGCACTTGACAAGCTTGTCATTCATGCGGCTGAACACTGTCCAGCAAGTAGAAGCGTCAGCGAAGCATCCGCGCGCACTGTGTCTCGAACTAAGCACCGGCACCAAGCAATCGCAACCGCTCGCTGTGATTCAAGATGGCGTCGCAGCGAGAAAGCGGCGGCGCGGGGGCGGTCAAAGGATGGCACCACCCTGAACGGCGACGCTGGCATCGAGGCACCCTATTACACTCAGACATCGCCGGCGCGCAAGGAACAAGCTCGGAAACATGCACGCTTGCCGTCACGGAAGGACGCGCATGCGCGCAAGCGTCAGTCTCGACACCAGGGCTGCGCCGCTAGAAGGAGAGGACATATCGCGCTTCGATCGCGCTGGTCGCGCCGAGCGCGATAGTGGAACGGAGGAGGAGGGAAGTGGATGGGGCTACTTTTTATATATAGGGGTTTTACTGTCGAAGTCGCCTCAGCGCACCTCGCGGCTACACTCGGATATCGCCGGCGCGCAAGGAACAAGCGCGGAAACATGCACGCTTGCAGTCACGGAAGGACGCGCATGCGCGCAAGCGTCGGTCTCGACACCAGGGGTGCGCCGCTAGGAGAGGACAGCTTCGCCACGCGCTCGCGCCCCCCGCAATATGGCCGAGTGTACCAGTTTATCTGCGTGCGCGAAGCCTGCGCGATGTATTGCGAAGAGCGTGCTGCCCAGGGGGGGGGCGACACTAGAGTGCTTTAGCTAAGCGCTCGCTTACCGCTCCGCTCAGACCGGCGTACGCTAGCAAATTCCACACAACCGCTACGCGGGAACGCTATTGCGCTTGCGCACACCGCTCATACCGGCAGCGGAACGAAGACCGCATCCCTCGCTCCGCTTCAAAGCCGACTGAGCGGAGCGTGACAGCGTGTCTACATAGAGAAAGGAATTCAACAAGAGGGGACACTCCCATAGGGCCTAAAGCCCCTATATATAAAAAGTAGCGCCATCCACTTCCCTCCTCCTCCGTTCCACTATCGCGCTCGGCGCGATAAGCGCGATCGAGGCGCGATATCGACAGTGGCGCCGCCTGCGTCGGGCCTGCCGTGGCAGACGACAGTTAACGCGCTACCAGAGGAAATCCGAGGAAAACTTCGATCGCGCCCTGCGGAGAAGTTTTTGAGGCGCGATTTTGCTTCGTCAGTCAGTAACTGGTCTTAATAATGCCGTTTTGGAAGTAGCAACGCGACGATGCGAGACGGCGCAAATATCAAGTGTGCAGCAAGCGTTTGCGCACGCCGGATGGTAAACAAGAAACGCCTTTTGCCCTCGCCTTGTCGTTTGCGGCAACTTAAGGCGCAGCAGCATGCTATCACAACGAAGTTCTTGTCCCTGACACGTTTGATCCGTTTGTGCGTACAGCACTTTCGTCGCACAGGCCCGAGAATGGCAGTCGGAGCGCGCTGGAAAGAAAAAAATATACAAAAGCGCAACGCGTGCTTCCACGTGACATGGATTGGCCAATGGAGGAGCGGAGGAGGCTGGGGCGACAGGAGGCGGCTAAAGCAGGCCCCGGAAACTCTCGAGTTCACCAAATGGCCACAGAGGGCGAAAAATCCACCGCGGCACGTTCCAGCATAAGCGCGCAAGTGGAGCTACTGTAATTTGGTCGCATACTGTAGTTTGTGTTTTTTCTGCTAGGGGCGCTCAACGGGGCTCAGTATTTGATCTATTAATGTACATATAATAACCAAAAAACACAGTTATGGTGTCATTTGTTTACAAAATAAGTAGTGTATTGTTCTTATTTGACTTCTGTTATTAAATTCCTTGCTTTGTTACTTGAATAAAGGTTTTGAGGCCTCACTCACGTGTGATCAGCAGCAGCCCACTGGTATTGATTGCAGTCCATGCCGTTTATCGATTCAAATTGTACGGCGGTAGTATTTGCGAGCGGGGTGGTCGTTTATGTTGAGCAGCATGACGCAGGTTCGTTTTAATTAGTTATCAGTAATATCTCAGCCAGTTTATGCGTATAAAATTCGATAGCTGCCACCAAGCGAAGTTGTTTAAAGACGGTAAACTTTATCAGCTGGCGGCGTTTCACTAGCATAACGGCTGCATGCACGGCTTCCGCCGTTTGTGATCTGCCGCGTCTGGCCGCGTAATGACGTGTTGCTCGAAAAAGAAAGTGCTGGCCAGCACGAAAATTCATCGCTGGAACCGAGCACAGTCTGCTTGAAGATTACCCACGAAAGCGGATTAACCTTGCAGCCCCTGGGCTTGTGCGCCGGTGAGTAAAAAAGCAGTGCTTCGCATTTTCAACTTTGAATTTCTTGCGTGTGAGGCGGATAAAGCAGATTCCTGTCGTCATTTCTTAAAAGTAGAAAATAGTAATAATTATAAAGTTATTGCCCTTCCAAAGCAATTCAAACGAGGCTCTTGCTATTTTGCCAAGTTGCTAAAATTGCTAACATGAGTACGGCATAGATAATAAAGTTTTGGCTGTTTCTGCATAAATGATACACCGCGATAAGTTCACTGCACATTAGTGACAAGTGTACTTCCGGTGATACAGTTAGATTAACTGCATTTGAGACATAATAAAATGACTGTGTTTATTACTAGTATCTGGCAGAAACAATTGTCATCTAATCGAGGCTTT